>NC_134501.1:10039046-10113575 GCF_040206685.1 Ascaphus truei
TATCTCCGCAGGATGCCATTACTTAGCTCTCCATTTCCAACATGATGCTGGCTCCAGCGCTCGCCATCCTCCTCTCTCCTCTCTTGAAATGCAATATATTTTTTTAACTAGCATAAGTTCCGTATACTTTACTCTCTTTGTTCCTAGGTCTTTTACCCATTTGTTCAAAAATTCAACTCAATAGAGAGAAGCATGAACCAACACTTCCCCCGCCGCTTACATTATATTATGGAAAACAGCGCTGGTTACTCCAACGTGCACTTTATCATTCCAACCGCGAATGCTGATTTTTCTTTATTCCGTTTAGTTTATACCTGCTACTTTTTCTTATTCCATCATTCCAAGATGTGAAACAATGTAAACACTGAACAAACTTAGGATTCCATCCACTTTTAGGAAGACTTGCTGCTAGCACTCTGCACAACTCGAAATGCACTGGTAAATAGGTGACATACATACTGTATACAGATGGTTGTACCAACCACCACGTTAGCTTGCTATATTCTGCAGCACTCCATACTAGCTAAACCGTAAATATGGAGCATTTCGTCGACCATAATGGCACTTTCAGTTAGCAACATGCTGAATGTTACCTACCTGTAGCCACTTGATTTCCAACGTTAAAGATCCTGTTATTAGAATGTGTTGGAAAATACTCATGAAATAGTTAATATACCCATGATGTGAGCAACAAACCTTCCTCTGCTATTCTTCTTCTTTGAAAAAAAGCTTCCCTCCTGTGCCTTGTTAAAACAGTTGATGTATTTAAAGGTTTCTACCATATTACGCTTCTCCCAATTCCCTTCCAGACTGTGGGGATTATTCATTTTGGAAGGTGATGTATCAAAAATGTAACGAGTCTAATCTACGGTCTAGGACACATTTGGTCACAGCCGCTTTGCCGCGACTCACCTCGCCACCGGAAAATTCCGCCACCAGCCACTTTGCCGCTAAGGGAAATGCCTAAACTCCCTACCCTAAACCCTTACCTTAAACCCTAAAACCCACTACCCTAAACCATTATCCTAAACCCCCTACACAAAACCCTAAAACCTCCTACCCAAAGTCCTTACCCTAAACGCCCCTACCCTAAGCCCTTACCCTAAAGCCCCTACCCTAAGCCCCTACCCTAAGCCCCCTTAAAACCCCTACCCTAAGCCCTTACCCTAAGCACCCCTAAAACCCTTACCCTAAACCCCCTTAAAACCCCTACCCTAAACCCTTACCCTAAACCATTACCCTAAAAACCCCTACCCTAACCGCTAAAACCCTTAAATGATAAGCCCTTACCCTAAGCCCCCCTAAAACCCTTACCCTAAACCCCCTTAAAACCCTACCCTAAACCCTTACCCTAAACCATTACCCTAAAAACCCCTACCCTAACCGCTAAAACCCTTAAATGAACCTCCTATCCTAAAACTTACTGTAGAAGCGGCCAGCAGCTGAGATTCAAGCAGCAGATCGGCGGCGGCGGTGGAGGGTCCGTCTGCGGCATAACTCTGGCTGCCATTTGGTCGCGGTGAAACAGCCGCGACCAAATTTCCCATTTCGGTAACCTATGCTCCAAATGGGTACATTAGTATGTTCTTTGTGCAGCTCGGATAGCTTATATCAAGCAAATAGCCCAGGGAATGCTTGTTATAGGGGGGGGGTGATTTTAATACCATTCCTTTCTTCCTCGGGCAGGTCAGGTGATGGTATAACTTGAACAAAATTGATAATGACTTGGTTAATCTCTTGCCGGACAAACAGCTTGTGGATACATGGACGGCAATTAACCCAGGAGTGCAAGATTACACACAGTATCTCTCTTACTCGCGTATTGATCATTTCTTGGTTGACACTATGCATAGAAATCAAAATGTGATCGCATGGGGTGTTTTCACTTTCAGGTCATGCTCCAATTACTGTAGAAATTCAGTTACACCGGGGGCATACTCCACACCTACATTGGACACTTAATAAATATTGACTACAAGTGAAAGAGATTGAACCCCTGCTCAAGCAATGGTGGGAGGAATATATTGAAGCAAACGATAATGGGGACATACAGTATGGCCAGTGATGGTATGGGACTCCTTTCATGAGAGGTAAGCTTCTTGCATTGGGTACAGTCAACAAGAAAGAGAAGATAAAGTTACAGTAGGATCTCCTGGCAGAGATTAAAATCTTGGAAAAGCAACATAACACAAAGGAAAGAAAAGATGACCGGCGGCAGGGGTGTAACTACACTACTGCAAAACCCTGGTCGGCGCCAGAAGTTGGGCCCGCCCAGGAATCAAGCCCAACTTCTGAATCCACCTCCGTGGTCCCAGCTTTTCACCGACATGGGACCAGAGACCTCAACCCCATCCCACATTGCCCACAAGTCAAGGTAAGAAGGGTGGGGTGAGCGTGAGAGGAAGGGGAATTGAGTGTGAGAGTTAGAGAGAAGGGGGAAAAGTGAGAGAGTTAGAGGAGGGGGAGAGTGAGGAGGGGGGGAGTGAGGAGGGGGAGTGAGAGAGGGTGCAGGGGGAGAATGACAGAGTTAGGGTGGAGGGAGGTAAGAGTTAGAAGGGAGAGTGAGAGTTAGAGAGGAGGGGGAAGTGTGAGAGAGTTAGGCCACGCTTATAGTGTCGGCGATGGTGACGTCAGGCTACGGTTGCTGGAAAAATCAAATTGAGATGACTTCCAGCGATCGCAACCAAGCTGTCGCTCCATCGCGTCGCGCTTACTATAAGTGCACGCGACAGCGGCAATGCATTTGTTTTGACGTGACGTCATTATAAGCCCAGCCTAAGAGAGGAGGGAAGAGGGGGAGAGTTAGAGAGAAGGGTGAAAGAGTTCGAGAAGTAGAGAAGGGAGAAGAGTTCGAGAGAAGAGGGGAAGAGAGTGACAGAAAGGGGCCTTAAAAAATAAATGCGGGGGGGGGGCAAAAATTGTAGTTACACCACTGATCTGAGGAAACTTTCTAATTTGAGGTGGACTAAAATTACTTGAGAGAGAGAGAAAATGGATTACTGGATGAAATGAACAGAGGTTTTTTTTTATGAGTCAGGTAATAAGGCTTCCTTCCTATTGCCGTTGCAACTACGTAAACAGAGATAGGTTAAAAAGAATTAACCAGATTATTTCTAAAGAAGGCGTGGCAGTAGTGAATAAAAAAAAAGGATGGGGGCTTTATTGTCATTTTAAATGCACTTTTATAGTTTTGAAGGTAACTCTTCAGAGACTGAAATATCCACACTCTAGACAGCATAACACTTGCTAAATTAACAAAGGAGCAGAAGGATAATAATCTAAATAGGGTCATTACATCCCCGGACGTTAGGATAGCAAATAACTGTCTTAAAAGTGGAAAAGCACCTGGACCAGATGGTTTCCCAATCGAGTGCTACAAGATTTTAGCTGAAGAGGTCTCTGAACAGGTTTGCAAGCTCCTCAATGAGTCTAAATAATACCATACCTTATCTCCCACTAAGAGACAAGCCACAATAACCCTAATTCATAGCAGGGAAAGACAGTGCAGACGGTGTGAATTATAGGACAATAACTCTGCTGAAAACAGATGTTAAAATTCCAGCAATGTTACTGGCCCTAAGGCCGAACTCACACCGCCTGTTACGGCCGCGCGCTTCCCGTGCACGCCTCCGCCGCGCTCCTCCAGCCCAACGATCTGTGTGCTAGCTGCAGGAGTTGGGTCGCAGCGATTGGGGGCGTGGCGGAGGGGGGGGGGCGTGATGAACGCGTCCCGGAGCTGGTTAGCCCTTATTGGCTGAACCAGCTCACGTGACGCTACTGCAGCCCAAAATTTCAATTTGGGTTGTGTCGGCAAAATGTCGCAGCGTCAACGCTGCACTTTGCCGCCACAAGCAGTTTCTAGTGTGAAAACTCCATCCACTAGCATCACAGAGTGCCGAACGTGCGCGCGCACGTAAGCGTCGCGTAGCAGGCAGTGAGATCAGTAAGATTAGAGGATATGATGCTACAGTTGGTCCACAAGGATCCTTAGAGATCAATCTCTCACAGGCAAGGTATTGATAGCTTTCGAAGAGTAGTCAATATGATTAACTTATCTGCTAAACTCCAGAGATAGCGGTCCAGGACATTTTTACGCCGCTGTTTCACTTCCGCCGGCGCTTCACCGGGTCATTTGGCCGCCGCGGGTAATGTGTCCACTAATCCTAATAACATAAGTCGGTGCATTAAAACCAGCTTCACAAATGCCCATTGGTGGCTGCACCAGGTTTTTAGACCATTTTCAACGATTTTGACCCTTTTTCACTTTTCTACATAGCCCCCTATTTGTTTATCAACAATGAATCCTACTTAGAGCAATAAGATGTTGTATTTGTTGATACCTCTGGTTCCTGGAGGATTTCCCCACCTCCCTATTTTGTCCACTGACTCGTTCACCGAGATTCACAAAGTTCTAAAGGGTTTTAGAGCTCGATACAGTGTTAATTGTCAATGACGTGAATTGCTATTAACGCCGACCGAGCTCCTATAACGCCACATGACATTGTAGTTTTAGAGGCGCTGGGCAGATACAATGTAAAAATGCGGCAGATACAATGTAAAAATGCAGACAAAAAGCAAACGGTCATATTATTCGTTTGACTGCCCCCAGAAACGTATTCGAGCAAACCTACAAAGCCCAGCAAATTTGCAAACATGCTAAACTCAGCATCCTTTTAAAGGTTAGCACGAGATTGTTTACATGTGATACATCATCGGCTAACTAAGAGTTATTTAACGAGGCGGCGCATTTTCACCTTCATTGTAGAAACACATCATAGGCAATCACTTTGGGCTCTATTTACCTAGGCTCAATGCGGCAGAACCTGATTGGGAAGCAATACCAAAATAAGGCTGCGGTCCCAGTCTGCACTTCACCACGCGCGCTCGGCGGGGGGGCGTGGTGGGCTTTTTTGCAGGGGCGTGGCCATGACCTCACGCGGCTGGTTCACCCTCATTGGCTGAACCGCCGGTGAGGGCGTGGCCACCCCTCCGTCGCAAGTTGTAAAGACAGTTTTTCCTGTCTTTGCAAAAACTGGTAGCAGAGCGCGGCTGCTAAATGCGCGCCAAGGTGTGTAGTGGGCCTGATTGAGGGGTTGTGTTTGTTCGCGCAGCGCACGTAGAAGGTACTTGGGACGCAGCCTTACACCCAAGCTTAAAGTAGCAATCCTCCACAGAAGCTGATATGAGTTTAACTCAGGAGTGGCCAACTCCAGGCCTCAAGGGCCACCAACAGGTCAGGTTTTCAGGATGTCCCTGCTTCAGCACAGGTGGCTCAGTCGAAGATCTTATTCTATGTCTGACCAACAGGCTATTTGGGCTGTTTTGGGTCGAGAATCCCACTTCAGTGGTGATTTTTGGCCAAAATGTACCGAATTTCTGCTTTTGACTATTTTTGAATTTAAACTATAATGTTAGTAGCATGTTCTGCTGTATTAATTTGTCATCGTTATTTTTTTTTTTAATATCTAACTTCTAAGAGCACCGTGGCGACCTTCAGACTGCGCTGGGCTCTGAGGAGAGCTCCATTTTAACCTTCCTGGACGCAATATTTCCAAAGTTATTATCTCCTGAACACCAGATTTTGAAAATACAAATAGTCTAAAAATAAAATGCAAACAAAAAATGCAGATGGACACAGAATACTGCTTTAACCCTTTAGTTTCTGCAGGGGCATCGGCACCAGAGTGCCACGGGCCCCTCCGGCAAACCGCGGTCATGGTGTCCCTACCCGGAAATAGAAAAGGAGCAGTCTTCTTCGATTTCTCTGTAGTGCAGATCGCATTGTCCCCTAGAGCAGCGGTGCGCAAACTGGCGGGCGCGAGACAGAGTGCGGGGGGGGGGGGCGCGCGGGGTTTGTGCTCCCCTGCCCTAGAGAATGAGGATACTGGCAATGTCTTGGGGAACCCAAAAGTGCTGCCTACCATATAACTGACCAACCTGAAAGTCACAGCGGGGCTGCATAATGTAACAGTTATTTCATTGGACCGGGGAGGTGGGGGGACTCATCTCCCCCACACAGCGGGGCTGCATAATGTAACAGTTATTTCATTGGACCGGGGAGGTGGGGGGACTCATCTCCCCCACCCCATTAAACACATCTCTCAAAATATTGAAAAGTTAAAAATGGAAGAGTGAGTTGCCTCCAATGGAAACTACAGGAGAGGGTGTGGGGGGCACCCGTTTATACATACTGTGTTAGGGAATCTGGATAAACCCCAAATTCCCAGGTGTTTATTTATTTAACTTGTTGGTTATAAACCTCTATTTATGAGAACAACTGTATAGGTGCAACTAACATTGGGGAGATTTCTCAGGTCTCGGGGAGCTTGGAGAAAGTTATCCTCATGTAACACACCTCCCCCCTAACCCCCCCCCCCCCCCCCCCCCAGCGGTTACCTGTGCATCTCTGGGTTCTCTTGGTGAGTCCGTGCTGGCTTGTAGTAAAGGAGCTAATAATAGAAAAAGGGTGCCAGGAACTTCGTAACTTGATCTTTATTCAGAACATAATCCTTGACAATCAGGACAGGTTTTCAGCATAACAGTGCACAGCATCCATCTCTGGCATTTAGAGGAAGTCCATCCCAGATCCCTACATAAATCTGGGGATAGCACCTAGATCCAAGGTACATGGGAATGGAAACAGATCAACCCACCCCAGGTCCCTACTTAACCCTGGGAAATAGATTGCTTACTGCATCAGAGGCCTGAGTAAATAGCACCTCTATGGGGCCCTGTACTCTGGGATACTGTCCCTGCTAGAAAACAATAAAGATGGTTCAGCTGCCTCTTACCTGCCCCACAGGCCAACATAGCCTGTAGACCTCCTGATGTTAATTTGGAGTATGGGGTCCGACGGTATGGGTTCCCTTGGAGGTATGGGTTCCCTTGGAGGTATGGGTTCCCTTGGAGGTATGGGTTGCCTTGGAGGTATGGGTTCCCTTGGAGGTATGGGTTCCCTTGGAGGTATGGGTTCCCTTGGAGGTCTGGGAATCCCTGGAGGTCTGAGGATAAAAAGGGTGGGTTCCCACCTTTTATATCTAAGGCGTGGCCTACAGTCTGCTCCCAGTATCTGGGCAGAGTTACCTGTTGCCACTTGATCACACCACTGAGCATGTGACCCTCTAGCAACTACCAGAGGTCACAGGGCCCAACATGTGCCGGGAAGGGGAAACATAGTAGACACATTATAGTAACAACTCCTACTTCCTCACATGCCTAGCCTGGTGGGGACTGCGTATCCCTGGCACTGTCTGCAGCTACCAGGGCTGGCATGCAGAGCAAAGGGGGGATTTTAGCAAGGGTGCTACACTCACATGAAGTTAAAATGGAGACCTCCACTCTATATCACTCTTGGTTGGTGTTTTCGTCACAAAATCCCACAATCTCTCTGGGGTATATTGTCTCTCAACACCTCCCCCCCCCCCACACACACCACCCACCACCCATCCATACACCACCCACCCACACACCACCCACACACCACCCACCCACACACCACTCACCACCCACCCACAGACATTTAATATGGCTGCCCCTGGGGAGAGAGCCTATGAGAAAATCCTAACATTTTAAATGTGACTACCACTGCAAATAGCCTAGTTATGCCTAGTTTTACAAATATATTAGCTTAATAAAATATAATTTAATTGTATTACATTTGTATCCAATGCCACATTCAGGAAAGCACACATTGGACGTGCCTGCCTCTTCTATACTGCTGAAGCAGTTCCTTTACGATCAATACTCACAGATATTGAGTAGCTTTAGTGGGTGAAATGTTTTCTTAACATTTTTTTTTGACCATTGGACTTCAATTTATGTAATATGTGGGCAAATAGTATTAAATCATGACTAGTAATATAATCTAGGAGGAAGCATATAGGATTTGTTCAGGTTTATACTTAGAATAATATTATTTTCCAAGTGTCAACATTTGTTCAGCACTCAGGGGTAAAAACACCCTCCGCACTTAAAGGATTAAAATAATCAAATGAAAAAAATAATTAAAATAAATTGTTAATGATAAGGGTGGGAATCCCTTAATCTTAATATAATTATGACAGTGGATCCTTTCATGTTTGATTGTGCTAACCCGCAATGCTGTATAAAGTGTTGCTCAGTTATACTGTACGTGGTTGCACGAGTCTTTTAGAAGTATAATTACCTTCCAGTGAAGTGAAGGAAAACATATACTGTACTACAGTAGCTGACAGCAATCCTCCTCTTGTATATCCTAACGTAGAGAATAAAGGCTAACTTTTTACCCAGGCCCGGGTTATGGCCTAGGCTCTGTGCTTGGGCCTACAGAACAAAGAGGGGCCTACGAAAAGTATGGTATATTTATTTTGATAAATTCTTTAAAGATCTATAATAAAAGTTATTTACCATCTTAAAATAACCAAAAGGACACTGTTAACAGTTTATGTCTTCTGTGAAATGTATAATTGTGCAGCCGAGTGCCAACTAGCCTTCAGGAAAAGTAGTTTGCCAGCATGCCGTAAAATAAGATGGCGGCGCGTGTGCGCTGAGATGACGGAGTCGGACCTGCATCTGAAGCTGAAATGAGTTCATGAGACAAATTAAAAACTCAAACATTTTATGTGATTGTAGACATTGATAGTGGAAATGGAAAAACGAACAAAATAGCTTTTTCTAGTTTACTGTAAATGAAAGATTTCTATTCCTAATGGATCATGAACTAATAACATCTGAAATCAGGATAAAAGCAACAAATCCAGTTCAAGCTTACACATTAGATTTAGAAGCTGATCTTGTGGATGAATTTCTTCTTTTTTGTCTAAATTATCTATGATTAATGTTCTTATGGGAATTTTAGATTTAAAAAAATAAAATAAAATCATGAACATTTAATTTTCATTTAGGGTTTCAGGTTTCAAAATCGCAGTGTAATGACCCCCATCAAAGCTTAGTGAATCTACCCTATATACGGTAATGTGGGAAGGGTGGGTTCCAGCATGGCCTTTGAGAAGCTCTGCTATACATGTGGCACAAATTATCATTTTTTCAAAGTACAGTAAATTGCAGATGCAAAAAATGTCAAGTGCATACAGTTAAACATAATCTGTCTCAGAAATGTTATCCAGGTGTGCAAGGAAACAGTGCAGCTGATGAAAGGGTCTGAATACTACCAATGACACTGAATCAAACACTTGTGCCTTTGAAACTGGAGCTCAGTTTAACACTCTGCCTGAAAATGAATATGAGAAACCGAAGACAAAGCCAAAACTTAGACCAACAAAACTATAAGTAACAGGTTATCCTTGGGGATATATACCAGGGAAGGGAAGATGTACTGTTATCATTAATCAGAATAACACTACATACAACCTTGCTTTGATTGTGTTTATGCCAATTTTAGGCCTTGCTGCCAGTTTGTTAAAGCGGGTTCTCTTATTACAAGATTGTACTCACCCTAGTTATGAGACTTATTTTTGAATTTCAGGATATTTTTCAAGGCCTCGGATACTTGCCCGGTGAACATACAATAATTCAAATACACAGGCAAATCCTGACAGTCATAAATCCATGTCAAAAAGTGCCTTTTGCTCTATGTGATAAACTTAAACAAAGTTAGCAGGGATGGAAGAGGTACGAGTGACATATAACCCTCGCTGCCCAGCTTCTAGGGAGATATTGGTGTAAAATATTTGGTAACTCAGCATAAGTGACCTTGAGTCAGGGTGCTGGATTCAGGCGGCTGGGCGATGAGGTAGCACGGGTGAAAATAATGGGCGCCAGGAGCTTTTGTAGTACAATATCAGTCTTTATTCATGTCCCCAGGCACGGGGACACACCCCACACATATGTCAATGTTGTACTATTGTCTCGTAGTTATTCATGAATACTGTGCTTCCGTAAGTGTCCGCTCTTAACACTCAGAGGGAGGTATATCTGCTTAGTTGTTTTACTGGTATTGGATCCGGCACCCTTTGTCTTTTGGAGTATCTGCTGTTATACCCCATTTAAGCTGGGCCCTTACTGGGATCTTGGCGGGTCCTATGCAGGTGAAAGATTATACCTTTGTCCTGTCTGGGAACTGCTACTTCCATACAGGCTGAACCGAATGCTGGTATGGATCTGCCAGTAAAGCTGATCCACCGACACCCGGGAACCCTCTGTCTGAGGCGCTCTGTGGCGTCACGCTTGGCCCTCTCTGGGACCTGCTGGATTCCACTAGTCATCTTCTGGTATCCTAACTTAAAGGGCAGTGTCCCTATATACAACATAATAATTAAGGGGGGCCTGGTCTGTCCTATTACTTTATGAATACATCCCTATTTACTCTCCCCGAGGCTCCTCTCCTCTTGTCCTTCCAGCACGTGACTCTAAAGCAGGCCTGCACAACTCCAGTCCTCGAGGGCCGCAAACAGGCCAGGTTTTCAGGATATCCCTACTTCATCACAGCTGGCTCAATTAGTGACTCAGTATGACTGAGCAACTAATTGAGCCAGCTGTGCTGAAGTAGGGATATCCTGAAAACCTGGCCTGTTTGCGGCCCTCGAGGACTGGAGTTGTGCAGGCCTGCTCTAGAACCTTCCTCCTATCCTAAATACCCCAGCCCCATTGTGACGTCAGGATCCCTGGGGCAACACAGGTTGGGGCCCAGCATACACTAACCTGCTAGTAACCCCTTAGGAGGGGGGTTCCAGATACAATAAACTGAAATACTGACAGACTGGGTGAGTGGTTTTAGTGGAAAAACGTAGGAGACAATTAGGCATAGTATTTGTTTATAAAATGTTTTAACAGGAAGTAATACGTTAAGAGTTGCAGTACCTCTTGTTTTCAAGTATGTGTTGGACACAGATATGATAACAATACATGGCAACATTAAATTAACAGGGTTATACATTATATTTAAACACATTTCATGAATGGTTAAAGATCATATATGTTATAGGTATATGTAACAGTTACAGACCAGATTAACATGAGACAGCTTTAATCTTGAAAGAATTTGGACCGGTGGCGGCTTTGAGAGTCAGAGGTAGACTGTTCCAGTTGCGAGGTGCACGGGAACAGAAGGAGGAGCGGACAGATACTTTGTTGAGCCTTGGGACAGTGAACAGTCTTTTGGCGTCAGATCTCAGGTGATAAGTGCTGTGTGTTGTAGGGGTGAGGAGCTTGTTCAGATAGGCGGGCAGCTTGCCCAGGAAGTATTTGAAGGCAAGACAGGAAAAATTAGCTTTGTGCCTAGACTCAAGTAATAGCCAATCTTGTTCTTTGAGCATTTCGCAGTGATGTGTGTTGTAATTACATTGGAGGATAAAGCGGCATATTCAGTTGTAGAGGGTCTCTTGTTTGCCAAAGTGAGTTTGGGGTGCTGTACCATATACTATGTCCCCATAGTCTATAATTGGCATTAGCATCTGCTGTGCGATACGCTTTCTGACCAGCGGACTTAGGGGCCTATGCAGAGAGCAGCGTTAGAATAAATTGGAGAGTTTAAGAAAAAGTAGCTTTAATGGAGAGTTTTATTCTCCATATGCAGAAATGGGCGAAATCCGCTATTTTTAGCATTACTGCATGTGGAGAATTGTAAATGAGGAGATTCACGCAGCTGAAAGGGGAAAAAAAAAATCGCACATTTTTTTTTTTCCCCTATAGCCGGCGAGCTCCTGCTTCTTGCCAACTTTAGTTGGCGGAGAAATTTGACGAAAATCGCGCCAAAAACAGCCGCTAGATGGCGAGCGCGCCTTTCTGAATTCGGATATTTTTCAGACTGGCGAGATGTAGTTTCTCGCCAGCCGCGCGGCGAAATTTTGAAATAGAAAAAAAAAATGGCACGTTTTCTCTAGCTCGCCATTTTCAGCTGTTTTTAGAGCGATTTTCTCCGGAAAATGGCGAGATTTCAAATAGCGCTGCTCTCTGCATGAGGCCCTAAGGGAGGATTTGTTCTTATAAAGTGCAGCTAGTTTAGCATAGGTTTTGGATGTCAGGGTATCAATGTGCAACCCAATGTTAAATGGGCGTCAAACCATATGCCCAGATATTTAAAGCTAGTCACATGGGCTAGAATGGGGCATTGGTAGCTTTAGAAATGTATATACTGCAAGTGACATCCAAGGGGTTGGAGTTAGAGCCCGAGATAGACACATGTTGGGATCTACCTGATAGGTAGGAGTGAAACCAGTTTAAAGCGTGTTCCCCTATTTCAAAGTTGTCCCAGTTCCATTCCACACTGGATATCATTACAAACTTTTAGGAGGTTAGTTACCATGGAGTGTTTTGGGCGAGAGTTGGCTAAAAAAATTGTCTTGGTATAGTAATCACTTAATTGGGATTGGACACATTTTTCCATGACTTTGGATAGTATTGTGTCTCTCAAAGCCGATTCCAGTATAAGTAATTTCAAGACATCAGCTGTCTGTCATTTAAATCTTGTCCGTAACTGTGACATACGCCCATAATCATTTATTATCTCTAACTGTCCCTGAAATGTCTGTAAATTAAATGTATAACCTCTATTCATTTAATGTAACCTTATATTGTCCCCAGAACTCTGGGCCCAGGACATACATGAAAACAAGAGGTAACTCTTAAAGCTGCAGTTCAGTTTTTTTTTTTTTTGTTTTTTACATTTATTTTTTTACTTCAATAGTTTCATGTGGGCAATCTCTAATTACCTAAAGAACTGTATAGCTGCAGCTCAATTTGTTCTCCATGTATTGATAGGTCGAAATTTGGTGACATATTAAAAGCTGGGATTTGTTTATAATCTGCTTGACTGTCAGTGGAAGATCATGAATATTCATGAGCATTCCTGCACTGATATGTGCTAGAGCAGGGGTGAGCAAACTTTTAATGCAGAGCCCCCCTTTTCATCCATGAAATTTCTCGGGCCCCCCCTGCCTGATGTAATCAAAATCACATGACGTCAGCGCACGTGAGCTGGTTCAGCCATTGAGGGCTAACCAGCTTTGTAACGCCCCCGCCACGCGTCTACAAAAAAAGTATTTATAGCACAAATTACATAACTTAAAAATAAATATTATAATATTTGTCTAATAGCGTTCCCATTTCTGCTGTATTATTAATCTCTCTCTTCCCGCCACATTAGAACACCTCAGGACCTCTCTAACCTCTTCCAGTCTCTCCCTGTATTTCTCACTCCCCCTCCAGTCCCTCTCTATTCCTCCCCTCAGTGTCTCCCCCTCCCCCCCCACTCTCTTTCCCTCCCCCCAGTGTGTGTCTCTTTCTCCCTCCCCCCATTGTCTCTCACTCTCTCCCCTCTTCCAGTCTCACACTCCTCTTCCAGTCTCTCCAACTCCCTGTATTTCTCACTCCCCCTCCAGTCCCTCTCTATCCCTCCCCTCAGTGTCTCCCCCCACTCTCTTTCCCTCCCCCTGTGTGTCTCTCTCTCTTTCTCCCTCCCCCTAGTGTCCCCCTCCCTCCATTGTCTCTCACTCTCCTTCCAGCCATTGCCTCTCCCTCCCCCCAGTGTCTCTCTTGCACTATCCAACCAGCTATTGTTTCTCCCTCCACCCGGTGTCTCTCTCACACTCTCCCTCCAGCCATTGTGTGTCTCTCTCCCTCCTGCCAGTGTCTCCCTCCCTCCCACCAATGTCTCTCTCATCCCCATCCCCATGTAGCTCTTTCAGCCCCCCCTCCCCATGTCACACTCACTCTCACCCCCCTCCCCATCTCACACTCTCACCCCCCTCATGTCACTCACACCCTCCCCATGCCTCAGTCTCACACTCACTCCCCCATGTCCCAGTCTCACCCCCATGTCCCAGTCTCACCCCCATGTCCCAGTCTCACCCCCCATGTCCCAGTCTCACTCCCCCCCATGTCCCAGTCTCACTCCCCCCCATGTCCCAGTCTCACTCCCCCCCATGTCCCAGTCTCACTCCCCCATGTCCCAGTCTCACTCCCCCATGTGCCAGTCTCACTCCCCCATGTCCCAGTCTCACTCCCCCATGTCCCCGTCTCACTCCCCCATGTCCCAGTCTCACTCCCCCATGTCCCAGTCTCACTCCCCCCCATGTCCCAGTCTCACTCCCCCCATGTCCCAGTCTCACTCCCCCCCATGTCCCAGTCTCACTCCCCCCATGTCCCAGTCTCACTCCCCCCCATGTCCCAGTCTCACTCCCCCCCCATGTCCCAGTCTCACTCCCCCCCATGTCCCAGTCTCACTCCCCCCCATGTCCCAGTCTCACTCCCCCCATGTCCCAGTCTCACTCCCCCCCATGTCCCAGTCTCACTCCCCCCCATGTCCCAGTCTCACTCCCCCCCCCATGTCCCAGTCTCACTCCCCCCCATGTCCCAGTCTCACTCCCCCCCATGTCCCAGTCTCACTCCCCCATGTCCCAGTCTCACCCCCCATGTCCCAGTCTCACCCCCCCATGTCCCAGTCTCACTCCCCCCCATGTCCCAGTCTCACTCCCCCCCATGTCCCAGTCTCACTCCCCCCCATGTCCCAGTCTCACTCCCCCATGTCCCAGTCTCACTCCCCCATGTGCCAGTCTCACTCCCCCCCATGTCCCAGTCTCACTCCCCCCCATGTCCCAGTCTCACTCCCCCATGTCCCAGTCTCACTCCCCCATGTGCCAGTCTCACTCCCCCATGTGCCAGTCTCACTCCCCCCCATGTCCCAGTCTCACTCCCCCCCATGTCCCAGTCTCACTCCCCCATGTGCCAGTCTCACTCCCCCCCATGTCCCAGTCTCACTCCCCCCCATGTCCCAGTCTCACTCCCCCATGTCCCAGTCTCACTCCCCCATGTCCCAGTCTCACTCCCCCATGTGCCAGTCTCACTCCCCCATGTCCCAGTCTCACTCCCCCATGTGCCAGTCTCACTCCCCCATGTGCCAGTCTCACTCCCCCCCATGTCCCAGTCTCACTCCCCCCCATGTCCCAGTCTCACTCCCCCATGTGCCAGTCTCACTCCCCCCCATGTCCCAGTCTCACTCCCCCCCATGTCCCAGTCTCACTCCCCCATGTCCCAGTCTCACTCCCCCATGTCCCAGTCTCACTCCCCCATGTCCCAGTCTCACTCCCCCATGTCCCAGTCTCACTCCCCCATGTGCCAGTCTCACTCCCCCATGTGCCAGTCTCACTCCCCCCCATGTCCCAGTCTCACTCCCCCCCATGTCCCAGTCTCACTCCCCCATGTGCCAGTCTCACTCCCCCACATGTCCCAGTCTCACTCCCCCCCATGTCCCAGTCTCACTCCCCCATGTCCCAGTCTCACTCCCCCATGTGCCAGTCTCACTCCCCCATGTGCCAGTCTCACTCCCCCATGTGCCAGTCTCACTCACCCCCTCTCCCCATGTCACACGCTAATGCAGGAAGCAACGAGATGCTGCTGTGTACTGTAGCACAGCGCAGCACAGCGCCGCACAGCGCCACCTAATGGCCAAAAGAAAAATTGCAGCTGCAGACGGCTTTTTTCCCTCTGCTCCTGGCAAAATCGCCGCTGCTTCCTGCGCCCCCCCTAAACAATCTTGCGCCCCCCCAGGGGGGCGCGCCCCCCAGTTTGCGCACCGCTGTGCTAGAGGGAGGGCAGGGCTGACAAAGGGGTGTGCCAGGGCATGAAGGGCAGTGCCTTAGCAAATGGCTGTTAAAATAGAATACAAGAAAATTGGTCTTTCAAAGTTGTTTTTTTAAAAACAGAAAATGCTAAAAGTATTTTTTCTTACTACAGAACTGATTTATTTAAAAAAAACACACATGCAGGATATTGACTGTACTGCAGCTTTAAGGTATGATTTCCTGGTAAAACATTTTTTAAATAACAATAAATAAATATGAATGGATATGGGGTTCAGAGAAGGGGGGCTCATGGGTAATGTAAAAAAACAAACAATATGTGCTGTAGCCAGTGTTGAAGTTAGAATTTCAGCAGATACGTCACAATCGGAACAGGGTGTATTAATTCTACAGAAGCACAATGATTGTTGGCATCCCGCGGCTTATATCTCCAGATCATTAACTGATGTAGAAACCAGCTATGCACAGACTGAGAAGAAGCTTTTAGGAATATTGTTTGCATGGTCAGATGGTAGAAATAGAAACAGATCACAAGCCTCTGATAGCCCTATTTGGATAACAACTAAATGACTGCACTTGAAGGATTCAAAGAATGATGATAAAATTGGTAGATGTATATTTAGTTCATGTTTACAGCAGATGAACTTTCCAGAGCAGTAGTTCTATCAGTGCACAATGAGAAAACCTCAGAAACAAATGCAAGCTTATGTTGCTCTAATTGTAAAGACAATCCCTGTAGCTAACCACCAACTGCAAAGAATACAAGGAGAACCTGAGAGGGATGCATCTTTAGGGGTCCTTGCAGATGTTATAATGAAAGGGTGGCATGGGAAATTGCTCTCCAAGTGTAAGAGACTACTGGAACGGCAGACATTGACTTTCAGAGATCAAAGGAATTGAATTTCAAGGACAGTAACATTGTAATAGCGATGAGCCTTCTACAGGACATGTTGCAAAGGGTCCATGAGGGTCTTTTAGGAGTACAGGAGAAGAGACAGAAAGTTAATAAGGACATTGCTGATTTGGTATTATATAGTTTACCATGCTTGAAATACAAACTGAAATACAACAGGCAGAACCACTAATGCCTCACCCTGCTCCATATGGAGCTTATGAGAAGGTGAGCGTGGATTTACTTACTTGGAACCCAGAAATGTGCATACTAAGTAATATTAGCAGCAAAGCTGTGATAACAAGTGTGAAGGAAAAATTTCCAAGACATGGTATTATAGATCAAGTCCAGTCATAACCGGCCACAATTTAGGCAATTTGTGTCACAACCTCTAGTCTAAATGACCCTGAATCAAACGGGTTGGGAAAGTTCAGTTAAGACAGCAAAGAACCAAAAACTTTGGACTGTGAGGTAGATTTGTATAGGGCAGTGGAGTGCTTTTCCCCCAGCCCTGTTGTTGATGGGGAGAAGACTTAGGTCAAGTGTGCTGATCTGTGACAGCGACTTCCTGAAATCCAACAATGAACCAGGGCGATGAAAGAACAGCAGAAAGGGCAACACAAATATTACTTTGTCGGAACAGCCCACAATCTTCCACAAATTAATCCAGAAGATTGTTTGTCCGCGGAATCCCATCTCAAATTCCTGGGGTTAGAGAGGTGCCATCGTGGAATAAGCAAGATCCTATATAATCCACCCAGACAGGGGGTGGGGGGGGGGGGGAGGCACATTTTGAAGGGACCTACGGATAATACATGAAAGCACTGACAGCCAACAGGACCCTTCCATTATAATACCCAAAACAGATAATGAGGAAGAGAGCATGCAACAAGATGACAGGGATTCAGCTGATAGGAACATTGAGAAGATCAGCAAAGGGACATCAAAAGACCCGAAAAACTCATGGAGACTTGTTAACTTAACAGGCGGATAAGGCAGTTTCAAAGTTACAGAAGAAACAGTGGTCAACACTTCAGTTAACTCCTTGTTTGCCATAGGGGTCAGTAAGGTATTGCCAAGCAATGTCTTACTAGTCAGATTGGTACGCAAGAGGGGTAGGTATTCTACTGGTAGGGTGTTCATGTATTATTTATAGCACTTATGTGCATGAGGGCATTTCATGCAATGCATTGAAATCTTATCAGATATCAAAGGGGTTAAAATCCTTGTCTGTCATAGGATAATGTAATGATGTGTATTACATTACACCATGGCAGTCATGTATTGTATTTGCATGTGGATTTTTGGCGTTGAGGAAATTGCGTTAGTGACTATCGCGGTTCTCCTGCATTACCGCCAAAAAGCCGAACGCAAATGAGTTCATTAATGCAGTTATCATACATATATAATTCTTAGTGAATACGTGTTAATTTGGAAAAAAATATCCTGCGTTTTTTCCCCCCCAGAATATTATCGATGATTTAATGCAGTTTTGTGAATCTAGGCCTATAAACTACATTAATAATGCAAACTGGATTGGCCAACCTTGACTGCTTAGCAAAGCATAGCAAGTAGCCTCATAGCAAGTAGCCTGTCTGTACTACATTCTCCAAGGTAAAGCCACACTGTGCTAATGAACTTGTAAAGCACAGAGTAATTCTATAAATACAGTCATATTTATTTCAATGCATCATTTTTACTACCTTGTACATACTGTGTGACGCTAGGGGTAAATATGGCTGCTGTTAATAAAGGTTAAGTCTGCCATTGCCCCTACCTGTCAGTAATACATTGGTATTGTATTATATGTTATGTATATATGTATGTCTTTGCTTGGTTCCAGCACCTCAGGAATCAGGGGTTAATATGTTTGCAGGAGAATTCTTGCAACTTGGTCTGTTGCAAATGTTATGTTGCAGTTCTACCCACCAATCAGGGCCTGGGCATGTAGGCAGCACCCGGCCCCGAGTGTTGCAATATTATGTTTCAAGTGCATAAAAAGGTGGGGAGGGAGACCCCTAGCAGACAGAGCCTGCAGAGAGTTACAGAGGTGTTGCTTTGATAGGGAGAAACTGCAGTGTCCACTCCAGTGCTGGTCTCAGGCCTGAAAACCAGTCTCGTAGGCACTGGGCAAGAAGAGAGAACAGGGGAAATCTCTGCAAGGCGGTCCCTGCAACTAGGTATGCAGGGTATCCCCCAGTTTCCCCAGTTGGGTATGTGTGATGTTTGTTTGTTTTGTATAGTTGTGGATATACTTTTCCAATAAATTAATTTTATAAACTCTCGTGTTCTGCCTGGCGATATTGATCCCTGGTATTAGTCCTGGTCTCCCGTGACATACTGTACCTAGTAAAACAAAAATGAAAACTGAAATGCTTATAAATTATGTATAAGAACATGTAATAATTAAGAAATAAAGGAAGTGCAAAGTTCAGCAAGGCATGTCAATACTTATAGGTTCCCACAATGAAAATGTATACGGACACAAAATTCTTGTGAAACTGTGCACTATTAATCTATTGTGGGATCTGGTTGAAAGGCCCCATCCCATGTCAGTCATTTTCGGCATAATGATGTTGACAAATGTAAGTATAATATATCAAGAATAATGTATAGTGAAGAGATATATTTGAGGGTAACTCGCTGCTGTGTGGTCTACTGCAGGGGTACACAAACTTTTCCCCGTGCGCACTGCTGCTTGCTCTCCTCGGCGCCTCGCGCCCCCCCCCCCCCTGCTCTGCCCCGGCGTTACATAACGAGCGGGGTCATGCGACGTCACGTTACCATAGTAACATGATGTCATGTGACCACGCGGTGTCATTTGACGCCGGTTTACCATGCCGACACGTCGCTGGAAGAGAAGTGTGTTAAAGGGGCCTCGTGCGGTGGGTGTCCCGGCATTTAATTTACATGCCTGGGAGAAGAGCGCGGGACCTCTATAACTGCCGCGTCCCGTCCCCCCCCCAGTTTGCGCACCCCTGGTCTACTGAACTGAAAATTCACTCGGCTGTATTTTTTATGCTACAATTTGCATTCTATAAATGCTTACATAATGGAAGGGAAGTCTCATAATTTGGGCATTAGCACAAAGTTTTCTCTTCTCACAGACAATATTTTCGGATAGGAAAGCGCACCTAATAGAAGGCGCTTGTTACCCTTTACCTAGATACATGATACATAAAATAAAAAAGCTTGAAATCCTGACTCAGTGTGAAGTGAGATGCCTTAGGCAGACATTGAAGCAGCAAAGCAATAATAAATTACAATTCAAATCTATTTTTTTACAAAAGGAAAGAAAATGATGACCAGTGCTATCTACAACATTCAGTCAACCATTAAAACATTCTTTCTCGTAGAAACCTTTAGAATAAGGAGGTTCTTTTCCAGGCATCCAAAAATACGCTATCAAAGGCAATCATAAAATTAATTTTTAATGGTTTTTCAATCGGGAATAAAAAAACAGCCTCTTCTGACCCCTGGTGGGCAAAATAAACTCAAGTTTGCAGTAAACCTCACAAATAGGTAGAGGTCCTCATTGTATTGCCTTTTAAAATACAGTATTAACAAACCTACTTTCCATACAAACATTTTATCCATTGTAAGCTACGCAGACGGTTGTCTTGTCTTCAAACATATCTCAGGCAGAGAATATGGCATGTTGAAAAACACTGTTCCGTTTGGTTTTACTAGAGACACACAGCATAGCCAACATAGTACATGCAGTATTACATATATTAATGTTTGCAGGGAGGGTTTTTTTCACTGGCAACAAACAGAGTTAAAGCAGCAAAACATGTGAAATGTTATATGTTTTTATTTTTTTATTAAATCACTTCTGTAGTATTAAATAATAGTGACTGTTTTTTTAAATTCAACTCTCAGTGTCATTTAAAATTCGTTTTAAAGAACCCTTTGATTTCTATAGTAGGTTTAGCACAGTCCCACGCAGTGCAAGGTCTTTGTAACACTTTCCTTTTTGTGATAATGCGTTGCCAATATTCCCAGCAGTTTGAGCTGTAAAAAGTAACAATAGATAATGTTACCTTGGTTATATAAGAATACATTGTAGCTACTGAATTACACTGACTGAAGGATTGCTTGAAACTAAAAGGCGGCCATTATGTCAGGCACACAATTGGGATTTTTATAGATTTATAACAGGAGCTCCAAACGATTGCCGGCTTAAGTAAGAATGTAGAATTATACATCGTCATATGTTTACATAATAAAAATAAGAAATAATGAAAAAAAGGGGGAATAAAGTGTATTGCTACTTTAAGAAGATGTCAGCATCTGACTAATACATGATATTTAGACCTTAGAAGTTACTGAGGGTCAGTCAGGTGTACCCACTAGCTCTGCATCTTTGAATATGGTTCAATTATTTAACTATCCTATTCTACTTTTAAATAGCAAGTAGCCTGCCTGTACTACATTCTCCAAGGTAATGTCTCACAGTGTTAGAAAAGATGAACGAAGAAGTTCAAAGATACCCCTAAAGATGCACTCTAAACCAAGCGTATATGTTCCTTAGGCTATAAGGTAAAATCCCCTATACCAGAAACTAAAAAGGAAAGGCGGCGCAAAAAACAAAACAGTTTTATTACATATTTTCTAATAATAGTTACACTCAAATGGATAAAATATAAACCCCTAGGAGGAGCAATTGGAGTAAGGATTGGGTATAGTGTAGACCTTATTGATATCTACTGTAGATATCAATAAGGTCTACACTATACCCAATCCTTACTCCAATTGCTCCTGCTAGGGGTTTAGTTCATACCTATATTTTATCCATTTGAGTGTAACTATTATTAGAAAATATGTAATAAAACTTTTTTGTTTTTTGCGCCGCCTTTCCTTTTTAGTTTCTGGTATAGGGGATTTTACCTTATAGCCTAAGGAACATATACGCTTGGTTTAGAGTGCATCTTTATGGGTATCTTTGAACTTCTTCGTTCATCTTTTCTAACATATGTATTAACCCCCATTGCACCTACCTTTTTAAGGACCTCTTGGTTTAATAGGTGAGCAGTTCTCTACTAACCTTTAATGTCTCACAGTGCTAATTTACTTGTAAAACGCAGTATAATTCTACAAATACAGTCATATGTATTTCAATGCATAATTTTGACGAATTTGTACATAACTAGTAAAAGATCATGCAAGCTGAAATGATTATAAATTAAGTACAGGTACATATAATAATTAAGAAATAAAATAACTGCAAAGTTCAGCAAGGCGTGTCAATAGTTATAGGTTCCCACAACGAGAATGTATACAGACACAAAATTCTTGTGAAAACATGCCCTATAATCTGTTGTGGGATCCGGTTGAAAGTTTCTATGTCAGTCATTTTCGACATAATGATGTTGAATTTTTTTTCTTTAAACTGCTTGCTACCCGAGCACAAAATATATCTTTTTTTTAATCCATCATTAATTAGACATATTTACTATGTGGAGCTAAGCCATAATACACTCACTACGGTGATTAGTTAGTACAGCACTCCATCTATACGGTCAAGCTAAGCCTTCCTCTGTCAAGAAACAAGATGACCATTTAGTCCACACCTAGACCCAACAAGGACCAATGGAGGAGACATCTGTAAGGCTGGGTCCATGGTGACCACGCGCTCGCGTCCGAGCGTGTGACGTCACCCGGTTTTTAGCTCTAGCGATCTGTTGTCAGGGTAGACACGACGGGGAGGCATGTCGGGGTGGGGGCGTGGCCGTGACGTCACAGAGCTGGTTCGCCGTTGTTGGTCGAACCGCTCATGTGACCTGGCCATCGCACCGTGGAATCAAATTTAACTGATTCCTCGCTATGGCTGCGATTATTGCCTGAAGGCATTGTGATCGCTCCGCACGCGCACACCTTCGTGCCGTCTCCCCGACCATGGCCGCAGCCTATGGATTATAATATAGTGCGCGCTGGTGCAGGCGCGCGCACGGCGGTGTGCATGCACGTGGCGCAGGCGTTTCATTTGCAGAGGGTAGGGTGTGTGGCTATGACATCACAGCGCTAGGCCGCACTGTGATTGGTTCATAGCGTCAAGTGGCCCGGCGACAGCGCGAAAATACAATTCTCTTGTACTTTCTCTGGTCTGCCGCGCACCGCTCATGGCCGAGTGCGCGCGCCTCTCGACTGTATCAATGTCAGCCTCCCACCGTCATTTGTAATTGACGCGCGCACGGTAGCGCAACAGCGCGCTCTATATTACAGGCCTAAGAAGTAAACCAAACTTCCAAGGGTTTAGTGTGACGCTAAGAGAGACTGCACTTTAGATACAGCTTATACCACTATTACCACATGAAACGGATCCATCTGTTTTACTCTCTTTTGATGAATGGTCCAATATATTAATAATCTGCTTGATGCATATTGAGAGTGGAGAATGGTTTATCAAATCTTTGTTCCACTCTAATATTAACTCTCATTGTGCACCTGCTTTCAATGTAATTAGACATAAACCACTGATAAAGCCTCGTGTTATCTTATGGGTAAAAAAAAAAAAAAATTTTCTTTTTTTGTAGAAATCACCCATAATCTAAATAGTTAAATATTTTCCTTTCTGAACCTGAGCTAGGGACTACAAAATTCAATTTTTATGTCTCGTTGAAGAGTCGTTACATTTCACATAGCATTCATCTATAGCTCATGTCTGTGAAAACGGAATGTTAAACTTGATACGCCTACATGCAGGGTTAATGTAATATACAGATGGCCTTACTTACCCTCTATGCCTCATATAAATGTATCTTAATTGCATCATTCTATTTAGAACCCTAACTTGCTGTGGTGTATTAGCATATTACAATTAACTCTGCAGGCTGTAATCACTTCACCTTAATAAATGAACTTCCCAGGACAAATTTGATACATTTATAGTACACCCTTGTGGTGTTACCTTCATACCCCAATAGGACATTTGTTAATATTACGTTTGAAATAGTCATCTCCCACCAAGCTCAGTGGATGACAAATTAACCTTTTCCAAAATCCAATAAGTAAGGGGGAAGGGGGGGAATAAAAATCAGCTATCAGCAGAGTTTAAAAAAAAAATGGATGTAGGTTTAAAATGATTGCGAGGACATTTTCTCATGAATTTAAAAAATCTAACCAGAAAGCAAGAAAAATAATCATGATTTTTTTTTCTTTTAAGAAGGAAAGAGATTCATTTTTACTACCTTCATAGTAACCACAACTGCCTTTTAGAATTACAAATTACTGAATGGTAACCTTCAATATTTTACAAGAGTAATATAATAATAATTATTATTATTACTATTAATATAAAAAAATAATTATATTAATATTGTTTGTGCCATGTACATTCACATAGTACAGTGACTTGAAGATATTTATACCAACAAAAGCATTATATACACAGAGAGAGATGGGGAGAGAAAGGGAGGGAGGGAAGGGGAGTGAGGGAGACAGGAGGAGACGGAGAGGGGTGGTATAAGATGGGGGCGAGAGGATGGGAGGAAGAGGGGGGATATATGGAGGGGGGCGATAGGATGGAAGGGAGAGAGAGGGTGAAGGAGATGGAGGGAAAGAGGGAGGGGGGCGTGAGATGGAGGGGGAGAGAGGATGGGAGGGCGAGAGGGGGAAGGAGACGGAGGGAGAGGGGGGAAAGATGGACGGGGAGAGAGTGGGGAAAGGAGATGGAGAGGGAGGGGGGAGAGATGGAGGAATAGAGAGGATGAGAGGAAGAGGGAGGAGGAAGGAAACAGGGAGAGAGGATGGGAGGGCGATAGAGGATTGGGGGGACGGGAAAGGAGACAGACGAAGAAAGGATGAGAGGCAGAGGGGGGAATATGGACGGAGCGAGAGGGGAAAGCAGATGGAGGGGAAGAGAGGATGAGAGGAAGAGGGAGGAGGAAGGAGACATAGGGAGAGAGGATGGGAGGGAGAGAGGATGGGGGGAGAGAGGGGAAGGAGACGGAGGGAGAGAGGAATGAAGGGAGAGAAGAGGAGGGTGGGGGAGAGAAGGGAGGGAGAGAGAGGAATGTAGACGGAGAGAGAGAGGGGGTGTGAGAGACGGGAAGGAGATGGAGGGAGAGAGGAACGGAGGGAGAGGATGTGAGAGAGAGGAGGGAGGACGGGAGGGCGGGAGGGAGGGGAATGGAGACTGAGGGAGAGAAGAGGAGGCGGGGGAGAGAGAGGGAAGGGGGAGAGAGAGGGGGAAGGAGACGGAGAGAGGGAGAGGGGGGATGAGAGAGAGAAAATGAGCTGGCCACACATAGGTCTTCTTAAAAGATAAAGAGATTTAATAAATGGTGAGGACCAACGTTTCGATCCCCTACACAAACCTTTATCAAGAGATCCGTTTGGGGCTGCAAACATTGATCAACACCATTACATCTCATTTACCTCGCCTCAAATCTTGCACAGTTTGATATATCCCATAATAATATGTCAATCATGTAAATCCCCCCATCCCAGACTGAGGCTCACGGAGCAGAATTGCAACAGAGCATTGATGCTACGGGGTTTAATTGATGCTATGGGGTTTAATTGATGCTATGGGTCTAAGTATCAAAGGCTGTGACACTGGAGTAAAAAGTGGTGCAAATAATAGGAACAATTTAATCAGCAAAGCAATTCTATTGAAATTGATGGAGATGTCTTTCATTAACCCTTTGTGTGCCCATGACGTAGGTACCACGTCATCAGGTGTGGCACGCCAGGGGAGCGCAGACTCATTTCCCAGGGCCCAGGACTAGAGCTTTGACCGGCCTCCCTATGTCGGCAGACTTGCAAGCTCCCCCCTTCCTCTCACACCCCATCATGAGCCCCCTCTATCCCCCCTCAACACCTCCTATCGAGCCCCCTCTACCCCCCCCCGACATCTCCTCGCGAGCCCCTCCTCTAACCCCCCTCCTCGGGAGCCCCCTCCTCTCCCCATGTATTTCTCTGACCCTTCTGTCCCTCACTCTTCTTCACTTACTTTCCCCCTTCTCATTCCCCACCTCCCTCTTCCATCCCCTCTATCAGCTCACTCTCCCCCCTCCCTCCGCTATCACTTAATTACCCCCCTCTCCCTCAATCCCTCCTCCCCACACACACGATACCCGTACAATCCCCTCCGTACAATAATACACCCCCCCCCAAATAGAATCAAGTCTTACATTTGGCCCCACTCACTAACGAGGGTGTGGCAATGGGAGGAAGTATGAGAGAAAGGGAGACGCATACAGTTGGTCTTAGGCCGCGCGTATAGTGCCGGCGACGGGACGGTTGACGTCACCCGTCGCCGCTAGCGAAAGTTATATTTCACTTTGCAGCGGCGTTTGATTTGTTCAGGGGCTGTCACATGAGGCGACAGCCCTTGAAAAATCAAATATTCCCGGCTTCCAAAGTCCGAGACGCGACGGCGCATTGCCGCCGTCGCGCTTACTATAAGCGCACGTGGCGGCGGCAATGTATTTGTTTTTGGGCGGCGTCGCATCGCCCGTCGCGGGCACTATACTCGCAGCCTAAGTAAAAAACAATGGGCCTCATGCAGAGAGCAGCGCTATTTGCAATCTCGCCATTTTCCGGAGAAAATCGCGCTAAAAACAGCTGAAAATGGAGAGTTAGGAAAAAAGCGCCATTTTTTTTTTCTATTTGAAAATCTCGCCGCGCGGCTGGCGAGAAACTACATCTCGCCAGTCTGAAAAATATCTGAATTCAGAAAGGTGCGCTCGACATCTAGCGGCTGTTTTTGGCGCGATTTTCTCCAATTTTCTCCGCCAACTAAAGTTGGCAAGAAGCAGGAGCTCGCCGGCTATAGGGAAAAAAAATTAAAAATGCGCGATTTTTTTTCTCTCCCTTTCAGCTGCGCGCATCTCCTCATTTACAATTCTCCACATGCAGTAATGCTAAAAATAGCGGATTTCGCCCATTTCTGCATATGGAGAATAAAACTCTCCATTAAAGCTACTTTTTCTTAAACTCTCCAATTTATTCTAGCGCTGCTCTCTGCATAGGCCCCATTGTGCGTAGGATGGTACTAAGGAGCTGTGGGTGTCTTTGTTATCTGGTGACACTAACAACTATCTCTGTTGTATTTCCTAACTAGCAAATAAAAAACTTTATACCTGAGAAACTCACGGGTCCCTAAAGACTGAAAGTCTTGCATTTAAAGCTCGCCCTTATTCAGATTATATTACAAAGAAACTTTTTTTGTGAGTGATTTCTGCTTTACATATCCTAGAATATTAAGCTGATTTAATGAAATAACATTATGAAATATATCATGGAATGAATACCAAATTGTTTTTTTCGCATTTAGCAAATAAAGAAGATGCTTTTACATGATCAACAAAGAGTTTACAGTTGCACTAGGAAACCGCTATCAATTTCTTGTTTGTAAGGAGGGGTGGACAAATGAGGGCGCCAGCAGGCATGATAAACGAATACAAAGCTGGAAGCAACATGAAGGCTTACCAATATAATTTAAGCATCTCAAACTACAGTTTAATAATCTGTACGTTGATTTGGAAATAATAAAAAAAAAATGTCTATGCGTGTTTTATTGCTGTACATGCTTATTATGAAAGCTCTGATGTGTTTAAACAAAAATCATATCAAAAATGCCTCTGAGTCACGAAAAGGTTTAGCAATAGTAACAAATGAATGATAATTTACACACAATCTGTTTTTTTTTTCCTGATATAAATCAACAGCATTTGTATTCTAGCTATTTATCAGCCTGTGCAGAATACCCTTCTCAGCGGCAGGGCAGAGCTAGGCGTCTGGAAACTAGCATACGCAGGGTTTTTAAGTGTAGGGAATAGGTCTTCCTTATAGAACAAAAGAACTAATTTTATCACTTGGCTTTACCACTTGAGAAAATGGCTCCTGGTGAGCTGAACTTGATGACAAATGACCACCCTATATTTTTATATTGCTACTGTAAATCACTGGGCTGTCAGCAGGTAATAAGGGAGCTGGTGAGTGCTTTCAAAGTTTTGCTTGAACATATGAAATATCATTTAAGATACAGTAATATGGTATTTGTGGCGGCTTTGTCTCTAACTTTAGAAAACGGTTTAATGTTAATATTAATTTTACGTGAATAAAGTACACAATCACTCTGTTTTACAAAATAAAAAAACATTTGACCTTATCAAAAAATGGGTAAACATTGAGAATTCAATCAACTCCAATACTATTCTATTAAAATAGCTCTGGATGACAGGCAGTGACCGCCCTTCTCTGTACTGGAGCGCGCAGTAATTCTGCACACTTTAGGACCTGGCGATGATTAGACCTCCCTCCCCCATACCTTCCCCTCTAACCACTATCTTTGGTAACCCAGGGCTGTCCCCAGGCACACATACAGTTAGCACGCTTTTGTTTCCTGAGAAACCCACGGGGTACTCCAGAGGAGTGATTTTTTTTCCCCCCCTCGGCTGAAGTTACAAACACTTCCAATGCCATTATGGGTTCAAAAATATTTATTTTTGAATTATTACAAATTCAAAAGGGTACGACAAAGCATTCTCTCGTAATTGGTTACAATTGGAGAATATTTGTACCGTCAGACTTCCTTGAAAGCGGCTGATTTCCCATTGGTACTGTCTTCTCTAATGGGGGAAAAAACTAGAGATACAGTGGTGTGAAAAAGAAAGTACACCCTCTTTGAATTCTATGGTTTTACATATCAGGGCATAATAACAATCTGTTCCTTAGCAGGTCTTAAAATGAGGTAAACACAACCTCAGATGAACAACAACACATGACATATTACACCATGTCATGATTTATTTAACCAAAATAAATGTTGTTGGCAGTGCTCTGCCCCCGTTTCTATTTTTTGCTTGTCCATTTCATGGGCAGAATCAGCACGCTGTTGGAAATCTGCATCCTGGACCTCATGGAGAAAACCATGGACCTTACTGAGTGACTTATTTCAATATTTATGCTTTATGTCAGCTTTGAATGGGAAACGGTGTGTACTATAAATATGTGCTAGCTAGCACTAGGTACCAGTTCCTTAACCCTTGCTACCTCTGAAGCACCGGTTCCTATCGCACTCTATAGATGGCACCTGACTCCTACATGCGTGCAAAGATGTAAGCCTAGTGTTTCGCCTGTTAATTGGAAAGGTTGTGGCCACATTGGATGCTTTATACATATCTGGTGGTCTTGCCCCACATTGCACCCCTCTGGAATATAGTTTTTTTTACCTCACTGTAAAAGCTCTTTGCTGTCCCACTAGCAAAGTATCCTTGGCTTTGTCTGCTTCATACACCACACAAAGACCTTAATAAATTATTATTTGAGGTATAATGCTGGGCTATTAGTTCTCATAAATTGTATATCCCCTGCTACAAATATATATATATGTATACTGTGAACAATACAGAACTAATCTGCTCCACCTATCACATGGTGCGATAAGGAGTGAGAGACACTGTCCCTGATCTGCCTGGCAACATATGACAGGAGGTATGGGATTGGATAAGAAGAAAAACAGACACAATGTTTAAGCAAACTATCAGTTTGAGAGACAGAGAGAGAGTCCAACTGCCAGCCTGAGACAGGGATAGGTAGTGACAGTCTGAGAGGCACACAGAGAGACAGTCCAGGTGACAGTGAGAGGGGATTATGAGACACAGATTGTGAAAGAGGAGTCTTGCAGGAGACTGCTAGCCAAGGAGAGAGATCCAGATACTTGCCGGGCTGTTAAAGAGCGACCGGATAACAGACAGCCGGGAGGCCCTTTTCTGCAACATGTGTATCCTTTGTGTATTACACCCACACCTCACAAATGTTTCACCCCTTAACAGGCCTGCAACATGACCTCACACCATTTTCAGATGAGAGCTCTAATGCAGTGCTGGCAATACAATTTGCCTAAGGGGCTGCTACATTGGACACTGGGACTAGATCAAGGGACAGTAGCACAGCATCCTAATTTAGTGAGTAATGTGTGTGTGTGTGTGTGTGTGTGTGTGTGTGTGTGTGTGTGTGTGTGTGTGTGTGTGTGTGTGTGTGTGTGTGTGTGTGTGTGTGTGTGTGTGTGTGTGTGTGTGTGTGTGTGTGTGTGTGTGTGTGTGTGTGTATATAATCCACAGAAGCAGCCGGCACTCCACTTGCAAGTAGAAAAAATTGGGTGCTTGTCCCATAAAGCAATACTAAACCATACGATACCGTTTGAAGCACGAGATCAGGAGACAGCACTCTGGTAAGTTTGATCACAAGTTTTTGTATTGAAAAAGACACATGTGTATATATATATATATATATATAATCAAAAAATAAATAGATGATACCGTTCTGTGGCTAACAAAATGCTTTTATTTGTGCGAGCTTTCGAGATACACTGATCTCTTCTTCCGGCGATGTTACAATGAATGAAGCAAGGATAACTTAAAAACAATGTCTCTTGGAATGTTATCTGTGCTTGTCCTTCCCCCGGTGTGGATGTGTTTTATGGCTAGAGGTGTCAAAGGGTAACTGAAAGCAAGTGAAGAAAGAGTGTGTATGTGTATCAGTGTGAATAAAAATGAATGGAGAGCCCACAGTATAAACAGTGCTCTACACAAGGTGTGTGTGGAGTGAGAGGGATATAAATGGTGTGGGTGGGTGTGGAAATGTGAGAGTTTGTAGCACAACTAAAAGTGTGTGTGGATACTATGTGGTCCCTATTGGTGTATATGGATGGAAAAATAAGGAGTATTAGTATGTGTGAGAGACAGCTGTGTGTGCATACATATAGCACAGTATGTACAGACATGGCCTTTATCGCTCATGGGAAGAGAGTTCGCTAGTGTCAGTAATGACTCATAAAATTTCGATCTCTGTTTAGGCCACTGCTAAGTGTCCCGAACAGTTGCATAAATTTATATTCATGCAACCGTCTCTCTTTCGGGGTTTTAAGATTACCTTTGAGTATGGCAACCCTCAGATCGTTCATCTTATGGCCAGAGTCAGAGAAATGTTCGCCAACAGGACTGTCTCTTGTTCCGCGTGTGATGCTGTGGCGATGCAGGTTCATTCTCTTGTTTAGCCCCTGTCCTGTCTCACCTATGTAGTAGCAGCCCCCTGGGCATTTCATGCACATGATGAGGTACACGACATTGCTGGAGGAACAGGTGAACCCTCCTCTGATTTTGTATTCCCGATTCTTGTGTGGTATTTGTATTGTGTCCGCTGTGTAGAGCATTGCGCAGGTTTTGCATCTTGGGTCCTGGCATGGTTTTGTCCCGCATTCAGTTGTACTGCTGAATACTTTACTCCTCACCATAATATTCTTGAGATTATGGGGTTGTCTGTATGATAATAAGGGTGCTTCAGGGAAGACCTGTTGCAGTCTTGTATCTTCCTGGAGGATGGGTTGTAGTTTCCTGGCGATCTTGCGTAGGGCTCCTAGGTGTGGGTTATATGTGAGAAGTGATCTCCTTGAATACAAACAGAAGGAGACAAGCGACAGGGTTCCTTTGGTGGTCACATATAACCCACACCTAGGAGACCTACGCAAGATCGCCAGGAAACTACAACCCATCCTCCAGGAAGATACAAGACTGCAACAGGTCTTCCCTGAAGCACCCTTATTATCATACAGACAACCCCATAATCTCAAGAATATTATGGTGAGGAGTAAAGTATTCAGCAGTACAACTGAATGCGGGACAAAACCATGCCAGGACCCAAGATGCAAAACCTGCGCAATGCTCTACATAGCGGACACAATACAAATACCACACAAGAATCGGGAATACAAAATCAGAGGAGGGTTCACCTGTTCCTCCAGCAATGTCGTGTACCTCATCATGTGCATGAAATGCCCAGGGGGCTGCTACTACATAGGTGAGACAGGACAGGGGCTAAACAAGAGAATGAACCTGCATCGCCACAGCATCACACGCGGAACAAGAGACAGTCCTGTTGGCGAACATTTCTCTGACTCTGGCCATAAGATGAACGATCTGAGGGTTGCCATACTCAAAGGTAATCTTAAAACCCCGAAAGAGAGACGGTTGCATGAATACAAATTTATGCAACTGTTCGGGACACTTAGCAGTGGCCTAAACAGAGATCGAAATTTTATGAGTCATTACTGATACTAGCGAACTCTCTTCCCATGAGCGCTAAAGGCCATGTCTGTACATACTGTGCTATATGTATGCACACACAGCTGTCTCTCACACATACTAATACTCCTTATTTTTCCATCCATATACACCAATAGGGACCACATAGTATCCACACACACTTTTAGTTGTGCTACAAACTCTCACATTTCCACACCCACCCACACCATTTATATCCCTCTCACTCCACACACAACTTGTGTAGAGCACTGTTTATACTGTGGGCTCTCCATTCATTTTTATTCACACTGATACACATACACACTCTTTCTTCACTTGCTTTCAGTTACCCTTTGACACCTCTAGCCATAAAACACATCCACACCGGGGGAAGGAGAAGCACAGATAACATTCCAAGAGACACTGTTTTCAAGTTATCCATGCTTCATTCATTGTAACATCGCCGGAAGAAGAGATCAGTGTATCTCGAAAGCTCGCACAAATAAAAGCATTTCGTTAGCCACAGAACGGTATCATCTATTTATTTTTTGATTATTGAAGCTCGGCTAACACGGTACTGATACCTCTATATATATATACACATACATATATATATATATATTATATATATATATATATATATATATATATATATATATATATATCACCCCTGGCCTAGAGCAGCAGTGGTACTGTGGGTACCATTTAAGCATAAACATTTTTCCTATGTTTATCAACAATTGCAATAATCAGATTAACATCAGAAGCACTGCACATCTGAAAAGATTAAAGTGAAAATCAGACATCAGCTTTCTGGAGTGAATACAATTTTTATTTGACATAGAAAAAATTGAAAATATATATATATTTTTTGATCTTTCTAAAGTCATGGCTTCCGAGGAACATTACATTTTACATTTAATGAAATTAAAATGTTGACATGAAATTACATTTTCATCCATAAGAATTGAGTAAGATATAAAGCCACACAAGCAGCACAAAATGAGTGAATGTGAAATAACCAGTGGTATGGGTGCTAACTCATTCTCTTACAGACCCCCAAGACTTTTGGACACATGCTTTTCCCCCTTTATGTACGGAAATCATAATTATTATATTTTAAAATAGTGATAGAAAAATTGCCACTACGATACACTAACACAGTGGTGCGCAAACTGGGGGGCGGGAGTTTTGTCTGGGGGGGCGCAGGCCGTTGCAGAGGCTCCGCGCTCTTCCCCCAGGCATTTAATTTAATGCCGGGGGATCGTGCGAGGCCTCTGCAACAAGGAAACTTACCTTGTTTCAGACGCGTCTCTATGGCAACGCCGCAGTCACGCGACCCCGGAGCGTCACTTGACGCATGTGGAAGCTAGGAGAGGGGGCACGAGACCGGGGGGAGACCTGGCAGGGGGGCGCAGCTTAAAACGTTTGCGCTCCCCTGCACTAACAAGTCCATTTTTTGTCGGAACATTTAAATGATGCTGTGAGTCGTTGGTATCAGGTGATGACTGACTGATATTTATTAAGTTACTGTTTTGTTAAGGGTATTCAACAACACTGCCAATGATTGACAATATATTCCCTGGGGGATAATGTTGTATTAAGAGTATTCTATACATGTGCTGACTAGCTTTGTGTAGGGTTAATAGTGCTGTATCATCTGTTTCCTGGTTGCAACTACGTATGCCTCTGTTATAGAAATATCATGTGGCTTCATAATATACACATTGTTACACTGTAATGATACACGTATTCGCTGACACTTTGTGTGCAATATCGTTGTCAACGAAGAGAGACCTTTTTTCACAATTTTTCCAACACTTATTGGACTCAATGCCTACTGCTTTCATTTTAATTGTATAATAACCATTGTCAGTGAGTGATTTAAATGATATGTGATTCAACATTATATCGTACTAGGAATAGCGCTAATTTTGTATATTCATTTCTTGTTCTATTCCCTTTCTGTGCAATAACTGTTTTTAAAGAGGTAGCCCAAGCAGCTTAACAAATATATATTTTTTGTTTTTATATATGCAGCATACATAGATGATTACCTTTATTGAAAACGAATTACCAAAACTGCCAATCGATTGGTTCTCCCGTGATCGATCAGCAAAATCCTGTTTCCCAGGGTTCAATAAGTGGCTGCCTCTCAGTTTAAAATCAATCCTTCAATCAGTGTAACTCAGAAGCTACAATGTATCCTTATCTTACTAAGGCAACATTATCTATTACAGTTTGCAGCTCTCACTGCTGGGAATATTGGCAACAGATGATCACAAACAGGAAAGTGTTGCAAAGATCTTGCACTGCTGGCGAGGTGGGATAAAACCTGCTATAGAAATCAAAGGATGCTCAGTGTATTTAAACTCATTAACAATCGCATTGAGTGGAATTTAGAAATAAAAAAGGGAGTAAGTATTATCTAATACTACAAAACTGATTTATTTAAAAAACAAAAACACATGTATGATATTGCTGGGATTGCTCCTTTAACCCTTTGTTGTCACTGGGGTTACATTGTGTTGAAATGTTAGCATTTAGTTATAGCCTGTTAGGGGAGGGGCTTTATTTTGATTGGTGCTTTTTGTTTCCACACTATAAATGTTAAAAATTGACTTGAAGTAGAAGGTGACACTGTGTGATTATTTGCATGTCATTTCCCAGAATCCCTGGCTGCAGTAGAAGCACTGTATGCTAAGGGATAATAGGGAAAGGCAGGGCCGCAGACCTGTCTGAGACCTGTGAATGTGCTCACACGTGGGATTTAAATTTGCGATTCCATTTTGGACACACACTGATAGCACTGAAGGGAAATAATAACCAGGTGGCATAAACTGTCCCCACCCAGACGGCGAAGTTTACATATTATTAAAGTTTCTATAGGAGGAATTGTCCGCGTAATGTTGACGATTGTATCACTCCATCATCAGTAGTTCTGGTACTTGTAAAAGGTCTGAAATGATCTTCTTTGAAGAAACAAGAAAAACACATATGGGGGAAAAAAACAGAAGTAAAAGAGACAGAGGAAAATATCGAAATACTTCATTTTAAAGAAGTGTCATATTAACTAGTGACAGGATACTGAAAGATGTAACGTCTGATAAGCCATATGATAGAGTATATACGTCCTGACATATCATATGGACGTGTTGCTTGGCAACTGGAGTACTTATTTCCAGCTGCAAGCTGCGGAATTAATGGTAGAAAGTAGTAGGGTTGTGGTGTGGAAACACATGCACGGATATGTATACTACATTACTACAAATGTGACTTGTGCCAGTGGGCTGAAAAATGGAAATACTGTAGTAGCAACAGAAAGAAATGTGGAATAAAGCCATTTCTATGGCAGTGTACGTTGTACATTTACATTAGTTCTACATTCAAATAAATGTTTTGCAGTATCCCAGCTCTCTACTGGAAACTGCATATTTACTGTGAGGTTAAAAAAAAAAAAAAAGACTGATATCCCTGCTTCAGCACAGGTGATGCAGTCAAAGACTGAGCCACTGATTGAGCCACCTGTGCTGAAGCAGGAATATCTTTAACACCTGACCTGTTGGTGGCCCTTGAGGACTGGAGTTGGCCACCTCCGCTCTTATACAATTGATTTGTGTTCGAGCAAACAATTCTCCATTAGTAGGCAAATTACTAAATGCCCTTCAGGGGCCAATGCCAGTTACTCATTTGCTTTAGCGTTTCGTCTAAGTTTAGTTTCCCCAAAAAAAATCCACAACTATTTGCCAGAAAATACCTAATGCCGTTTCTTCTGTAAAGTCTTAAGCATCTCAATAGCCGTTTCCCGAATCACGGATATCAGAAATGACACATTTGCGCTTTTTTGATTCAGCATAAATAAGCGTGCTTCATTTTTCCACGTAACTAACGCCAGAAATGGATATTTTACTAGTTACACACACCGAAGAACGCGGTTATGATTTACAAAGAAGGGGGGGGATCCGTTTTCTTAGTGAATGCATTGCACCATTCCCCCCAGTGATAAGAGGGAAATGTGGCAAAATACACTTCAAATGAGTGAAGTCTGGGTGTGTTTGTAACATAAAGGCACAGTGGGTCATTATAATGGCCTTTAATTTATCTCTACATCATACTCTGGTGTTTCTTCAACAGCTTTCCTGGCATGCTGGGATTTAAAATATCTGTTAACTGAAGTATTAAGTAAGTAAAGAGTTGAAGAGTGATTGTCACATACCGAGTCTATATGTCAAAGGTCAACACAGTTTACTGGTATACTCATCCAGTGCTCCAAATGCTAAATCTTTCTGCACCATAGTTACTGCCTGTCATGATTTAACAACTGTAATTCCTTGTTTAACAATGTCAAAGGTTTTCGGGGAATTGACTGTATTTCACCAACAATATATTTCTTCTTGATTACCAAGCGGTTAAAATGATTTTAAACCAAGACAGCAAAATAAAGCAGTAATAAAATCAATAAAAGGTGCTTAAAACATTCCTCCTATTAGGTAATGGCATTTAAAATATCCGTAGCTTGTAATGGCACTTAGGATATGCCCAAAAATCAATGCGCTAAATTACTTATTGAACTAGTTAATTTGAACATTGAGCTTTATAAGTATATTGATAAAACAGACAAAAGAAATCAGCATAGCAATACAATGCTTTCCCTAGACCCATGTCGCCCTCTACTGGAAGCCAGTGCTGAGTGCAAGGCAACCTTTTTTTGGCCTTTTTTCATCTGGAGCATTTTTTCTTCTTTCTTGTATAGCACTGACAGTGTATGCAGCGATGTACCGAGGATTTTTGAAAGCACGAGTCCCTGCCCCGTAGAGTTTACACTCTATGATTTTGGTGCCTGAGGCACAGGGAGATGCAGTGACTTGACCAAGGTCACAAGGAGCTGACATTTGGACCAGGCTCCCCTGCTTCACACTCAGTGTCATTGTTACCAGAGTCAGTGTCATTGTTGTCAGAGTCAGTGTCATTGTTACCAGAGTCAGTGTCATTGTTACCAGAGTCAGGGTCATTGTTGTCAGAGTCAGGGTCATTGTTTCCAGAGTCAGGGTCATTGTTTCCAGAGTCAGGGTCATTGTTACCAGAGTCAGGGTCATTGTTGTCAGAGTCAGGGTCATTGTTTCCAGAGTCAGGGTCATTGTTTCCAGAGTCAGGGTCATTGTTTCCAGAGTCAGGGTCATTGTTGTCAGAGTCAGGGTCATTGTTGTCAGAGTCAGGGTCATTGTTTCCAGAGTCAGGGTCATTGTTTCCAGAGTCAGGGTCATTGTTTCCAGAGTCAGGGTCATTGTTGTCAGAGTCAGGGTCATTGTTACCAGAGTCAGTGTCATTGTTTCCAGAGTCAGGGTCATTGTTACCAGAGTCAGTGTCATTGTTACTAGAGTCAGTGTCATTGTTGTCAGAGTCAGTGTCATTGTTATCAGAGTCAGTGTCATTGTTGTCAGAGTTAGTGTCATTGTTACCAGAGTCAGTGTCATTGTTACTAGAGTCAGTGTCATTGTTACCAGAGTCAGTGTCATTGTTACTAGAGTCAGTGTCATTGTTACTAGAGTCAGTGTCATTGTTACCAGAGTCAGTGTCATTGTTACTAGAGTCAGTGTCATTGTTACTAGAGTCAGTGTCATTGTTGTCAGAGTCAGGGTCATTGTTATCAGAGTCAGTGTCATTGTTGTCAGAGTCAGTGTCATTGTTACCAGAGTCAGTGTCATTGTTGTCAGAGTCAGGGTCATTGTTACCAGCGTCCGGGAGCTGCTCCTGCGTTTACTTCCTTGTGAAACTCACTGTTTGTGGTTTTTGTAATTTAGTGAGTATGTATTACGATAAAAAATAACAAAAAAACCCCATCTGCTTGACTCGCAGAAAACTTTTATTGTTGTTTGCGCCAAACTCTGCGTATCTGGCAGGGAAATGTTACTCGCATTGTATGTAACAGATCTGTTAGTTCCATCTCAGGCCTGGCAGACTGAAGGGAAAGGCATAAAACCTGACACAGTATATCCCATTACAATTGCATATTTGAGACATTCACTTAATAACCTATGCTTACTTAAAGCAGCAGGTCACATTAAATAATAATAATAACTTTATTTCATATAGCACTTTCTCCCAATGAGGACTCAGAGCGCATCACAATTACAGTATAGCACATAGCACACAGGAATTGTTACAGACACAGTGCCTGCCCAGAGGAGCTTACAATCTATTTATTTTTGTGCCTGATTCACAGGGAGATAAAGTGACTTGCCCAAGGTCACACGGAGCCGACACCGGGAACTGAACCAGGTTCCCCTGCTTCTCACACATTATTCGCAGAATCAATGTCTTTACTCGCTGCCACTCCTCACTTCATATGAATTTTCTTAGATCCTTTATCACCTGATGAGAACTTACATGCCACCCTGTATGAGGGTATTGAGTAACTCTATGGACACAAACCCTTCCGGCTGCTTGTTTATTTTAGAGCAACACGCGCCTGCAGAAACGCCGATTTGTGTATTTCACCTGCATCCACAGATCTCTCCCCGCAGTAATAACCAGCAGGAAAGTCCTCACACACAGTACACGGATTGTGTCGCGAGGGGAACAGAGCGCGCATTATCATAATACTTAACAAGAGAAAGCTCCTACCAGGGATACATACTAATATTATATTAACATGCGGGGAAGGGGAGATGGGGTTTATTTTCCGTAGAGAAAGTAAAAAAAAAAAAAAAAAAAAAAAATCAACATTTTCCAAACAACTATCAGGGACTCTTCCTGATAAATAAGGAGAGTTACATACTGTAGGACAGGGGCGGCTAACTCCGGTCCTCAAGGGCCACCAACAGGGCCGGTTTTCAAGATATCCCTGCTTCAGCACAGGTGGCTCAATCAGTGGCTCAGTTTGAGCCACCTGTGCTGAAGCAGGGACTGATTGCGCCACCACCTGTGTTGAAGCAGGGATATTCCTAACACCCGGCCTGTTGGTGGCCCTTGAGGACTGGCGTTGGCTGTGGTAGATGAGGTTGGGAAAGGGCACATGTCCAGCCGGTCAGTGTGAGGATGAGTTTGCGGCAGGTAGGAGCCAGTAATGTTTGTTTAGGATCGGTATGTGACAGAAGCTTTTGATGTTTTGAAATGTGTCATTAAACTCGGGTAATATTCAATATAAAGCCACACCCTGTACGTGCTTTTAGCTGCCATCTAAGCGATCATTAATGTCTATTGCACTGCAGTGAGCAGACACTCAGTATTCCTATATAATGCTCTCACTCTCCCCCCTCTCTCACACTCCCCCCTCTTTTTCACACTCCCCCCTCTTTTCACACTCCCCCTCTCTCACACTCCCCCCCTCTCTCACACTCCCCCCCCTCTCACACACTCCCCCCTCTCTCACACACTCCCCCCCTCTCACACACACCCCCCCTCTCTCACACACTCCCCCCTCTCACACACTCCCCCCCTCTCACACACTCCCCCCTCTCTCACACACTCCCCCCCTCTCTGACACACTCCCCCCTCTCTCACACACTCCCCCCTCTCTCACACACTCCCCCCTCTCTCACACACTCCCCCCTCTCTCACACTCCCCTCTCTCTCACTCTCGCCCCTCTCTCACTCTCCCCCCTCTCACTCTCCCCCCCTCTCTCACTCTCCCCCCCTCTCTCACTCTCCCCCCCTCTATCTCACACTCCCCCCTCTCTCACACACTCCCCCCCTCTCACACACTCCCCCCTCTCTCACACACTCCCCCCCTCTCTCACACTCCCCCCTCTCTCACACACTCCCCCCTCTCTCACACACTCCCCCCTCTCTCACACACTCCCGCCTCTCTCACTCTCCCCTCTCTCTCACTCTCGCCCCTCTCTCATTCTCCCCCCCTCTCTCACTCTCCCCCCTCTCACTCTCCCCCCCTCTCTCACTCTCCCCCCTCTCACTCTCCCCCCCTCTATCTCACACTCCCCCTTCCCTCTCTCACTCCCTCCTCGCTCACATGCCCCTCTATTTCTCTCACACTCCCCCTCCTCTCTCTCACTCCCCCTTCCCTCTCTCACTCCCTCCTCGCTCACATGCCCCTCTATTTCTCTCACACTCCCCTCTATTTCTCTCACACTCCGCCCTCTCATTCTCTCCCTCCCCCATGATCCCCCTCTCTCACACTCCCCCCTCTCTCACCCCCCCCTGACACCCCCTCTCTCACACTCCCCCCTCTCTCACACCCCCCTCTCACACACCCCCTCTCACACCCCCCCTCTCACACTCCCCCCTCTCTCACACTCCCCCCTCTCTCACACTCCCCCTTCTATCTCATACCCCCCTCTCTTTCTCACACTCCCTCCTCTCTCACACTCCCCTTTCCCTCTCTCACTCCCCCCTCGCTCACACTCCCCTCTATTTCTCTCACACTCCGCCCTCTCATTCTCTCCCTCCCCCATGATCCCCCCTCTCTCACACTCCCCCCTCTCTCACACTCCCCCCTCTCTCACACACCCCCTCTCACACCCCCCCTCTCTCACACTCCCCCCTTTCTCACACTCCCCCCTCTCTCACACTCCCCCTCTCTCACACTCCCCCCTCTCTCACACTACCCCCTCTCTCACACTCCCCCTTCTATCTCATACCCCCCTCTCTTTCTCACACTCCCTCCTCTCTCACACTCCCCCTTCCCTCTCTCACTCCCCCCTCGCTCACACTCCCCTCTATTTCTCTCACACTCCTCCCTCTCATTCTCTCCCTCCCCCATGATCCCTCCCTCTCACACCCCTCTTCTCACTTACCTCTCCCCTCTCTCAAGAGAGTGGGAGTGATAGAGAGGGGGGAGAATGTAAGTGAGCAAGAGTGAGATAGGCTACGCTTACAGTGCTGGCAACGCAATGGCGACGGTGACGTCAGGCTGCGGTCCCGGGAAAAATGAAATTGAGATGACTTCCAGCGATCGCGACCAAGCCGTCACTCCGTCCTTACTAAAACGCGCCAACGCTATAAGCGCAGACTTACACTCTCCCCCTCACTCTTGCACCCCTCTCTCCCTCAATCCCACCCCTCACTGCCCCCTCCCATGCCCAATCCCACCCCCTCACTGCCCCCTCCCATACCCAATCCCACCCCCTCACTGCCCCTCCCATACCCAATCCCACCCCCTCACTGCCCCCTCCCATACCCAATCCCACCCCCTCACTGCCCCCTCCCATACCCAATCCCACCCCCTCACTGCCCCCTCCCACCCCCTCACTGCCCCTCCCATACCCAATCCCACCCCCTCACTGCCCCCTCCCATACCCAATCCCACCCCCTCACTGCCCCCTCACATACCCAATCCCACCCCCTCACTGCCCCCTCACATACCCAATCCCACCCCCTCACTGCCCCCTCCCATACCCAATCCCACCCCCTCACTGCCCCCTCCCATACCCAATCCCACCCCCTCACTGCCCCCTCCCATACCCAATCCCACCCCCTCACTGCCCCCTCCCATGCCCAATCCCACCCCTCACTGCCCCCTCCCATACCCAATCCCACCCCCTCACTGCCCCCCTCCCATACCCAATCCCACCCCCCTCACTGCCCCCTCCCATACCCAATCCCACCCCTCACTGCCCCCTCCCATACCCAATCCCACCCCCTCACTGCCCCCTCCCATACCCAATCCCACCCCCTCACTGCCCCCTCCCATGCCCAATCCCACCCCTCACTGCCCCCTCCCATACCCAATCCCACCCCCTCACTGCCCCCTCCCATACCCAATCCCACCCCTTCACTGCCCCCTCCCATGCCCAATCCCACCCCTCACTGCCCCCTCACATACCCAATCCCACCCCCTCACTGCCCCCTCCCATACCCAATCCCACCCCCTCACTGCCCCCTCACATACCCAATCCCACCCCCTCACTGCCCCCTCACATACCCAATCCCACCCCCTCACTGCCCCCTCCCATACCCAATCCCACCCCCTCACTGCCCCCTCCCATACCCAATCCCACCCCCTCACTGCCCCCTCCCATACCCAATCCCACCCCCTCACTGCCCCTCCCATACCCAATCCCACCCCCTCACTGCCCCCTCCCATGCCCAATCCCACCCCTCACTGCCCCCTCCCATACCCAATCCCACCCCCTCACTGCCCCCTCCCATACCCAATCCCACCCCCTCACTGCCCCCTCCCATACCCAATCCCACCCCCTCACTGCCCCCTCACATACCCAATCCCACCCCCTCACTGCCCCCTCACATACCCAATCCCACCCCCTCACTGCCCCCTCCCATGCCCAATCCCACCCCCTCACTGCCCCCTCCCATACCCAATCCCACCCCCTCACTGCCCCCTCCCATACTCAATCCCACCCCCTCACTGCCCCCTCCCATACCCAATCCCACCCCCTCACTGCCCCTCCCATACCCAATCCCATCCCCTCACTGCCCCCTCCCATACCCAATCCCACCCCCTCACTGCCCCCTCCCATACCCAATCCCACCCCCTCACTGCCCCCTCCCATACCCAATCCCACCCCCTCACTGCCCCCTCCCATGCCCAATCCCACCCCCTCCCATACCCAATCCCACCCCCTCACTGCCCCCTCCCATATCCAATCCCACCCCCTCACTGCCCCCTCCCATACCCAATCCCACCCACTCACTGCCCCCTCCCATACCCAATCCCACCCCCTCACTGCCCCCTCCCATACCCAATCCCACCCCCTCACTGCCCCCTCACATACCCAATCCCACCCCCTCACTGCCCCTCCCATACCCAATCCCACCCCCTCACTGCCCCCTCCCATACCCAACCCCACCCACTCACTGCCCCCTCCCATACCCAATCCCACCCCCTCACTGCCCCCTCCCATACCCAATCCCACCCCCTCACTGCCCCCTCCCATACCCAAGCCCACCCACTCACTGCCCCCTCCCATACCCAATCCCACCCACTCACTGCCCCCTCCCATACCCAATCCCACCCCCTCACTGCCCCCTCCCATACCCAATCCCACCCCCTCACTGCCCGCTCCCATACCCAATCCCACCCCCTCACTGCCCCCTCCCATACCCAATCCCACCCCCTCACTGCCCCCCTCCCATACCCAATCCCACCCCCTCACTGCCCCCTCCCATACCCAATCCCACCCACTCACTGCCCCCTCCCATGCCCAATCCCACCCCTCACTGCCCCCTCCCATACCCAATCCCACCCACTCACTGCCCCCTCCCATACCCAATCCCACCCCCTCACTGCCCCTCCCATACCCAATCCCACCCCTCACTGCCCCCTACCATACCCAATCCCACCCCCTCACTGCCCCCTCACTGCCTCCTCCCATACCCAATCCCACCCCTCACTGCCCCCTCCCATACCCAATCCCACCCCTCACTGCCCCCTCCCATACCCAATCCCACCCCCTCACTGCCCCCTCCCATACCCAATCCCACCCCTCACTGCCCCCTCCCATACCCAATCCCACCCCCTCACTGCCCCCTCCCATACCCAATCCCACCCCCTCAATTCCCACTCCCACCCACTCACTGCCCCCTCCCATACCCAATCCCACCCCCTCACTGCCCCCTCCCATACCCAATCCCACCCCCTCACTGCCCCCTCCCATACCCAAGCCCACCCACTCACTGCCCCCTCCCATACCCAATCCCACCCACTCACTGCCCCCTCCCATACCCAATCCCACCCCCTCACTGCCCCCTCCCATACCCAATCCCACCCCCTCACTGCCCGCTCCCATACCCAATCCCACCCCCTCACTGCCCCCTCCCATACCCAATCCCACCCCCTCACTGCCCCCTCCCATACCCAATCCCACCCCCTCACTGCCCCCTCCCATACCCAATCCCACCCACTCACTGCCCCCTCCCATGCCCAATCCCACCCCTCACTGCCCCCTCCCATACCCAATCCCACCCACTCACTGCCCCCTCCCATACCCAATCCCACCCCCTCACTGCCCCTCCCATACCCAATCCCACCCCTCACTGCCCCCTACCATACCCAATCCCACCCCCTCACTGCCCCCTCACTGCCTCCTCCCATACCCAATCCCACCCCTCACTGCCCCCTCCCATACCCAATCCCACCCCTCACTGCCCCCTCCCATACCCAATCCCACCCCCTCACTGCCCCCTCCCATACCCAATCCCACCCCTCACTGCCCCCTCCCATACCCAATCCCACCCCCTCACTGCCCCCTCCCATACCCAATCCCACCCCCTCACTGCCCCCTCCCATACCCAATCCCACCCCCTCAATTCCCACTCCCATACCCACTCCCACTCCTAACTACTAGCATGCAGTATGTTCCCCATGTGCAAAGCAATCTCACAATAACAAAATGGCTGCGAGAGAGCTGCATGAGATGACAAGTTTCAACCAGAGCCATATATTGTTGTCAGGTAACGAATCTTACCTGCAGCTTCCCTGGCACCCCCTGCCTGGCAGGTCAGCAGTGGCATATTAATGGAGGCTGTAAAGATGTAGGCACAATAGGTTCACTCAGAGACAAAACTCAGCTAGGGAATTTGGGCGGGAAAAAGGGTTAGGGAGTTAATAGGTAGAGTTAGGTAAGATGTTCAGGGATTGGCTGGCGGTGTGTTGCTAGGCGGAAGGGTATGATCAAATCATTGGCTGAGGAAGTGAGAATGTAGGCGGGGTTACGTTTTTGGCGGGAAAAAAGGGTTAGGGAGTTAATAGGTAGAGTTAGGTAAGGTCTTCAGGGATTGGCCGGCAGTTTGTTGCTAGGCGGAAGGACTGGATCAAATAATTGGCTGAGGGAGTGAGAATGTAGGCGGGGCCAAGTTTGGGCGGGAATTTTGGGGTATAAATAGACGCACAATGGAGGTTTAGCTCACTCACCTGTGAAGAGGCCTGAAGTGAGATATTCCCACCCTCCCCCCCTAACTGCGGTTACTATGTATTATTGTACATGTTTATATTTATTTAAAACAACAACAAAAAAGGTGGTTTGTTAGTCACAGCTCAGGATAAAATAGGGTTTGTTTTCATGATGGTAGTTCAGGAAGGGTTCAATGGATTGGTTGTTATGGTAATTGCAGTTGGCTGGGGGGGGGGGGGAGTGGCGCCTTTGTTATTTATGACATTTTCTCTCTGGCTGGGAGACGAGAGGTTAATTTGTTCTGTAATGGTTAATGGGCGTATGAATGATGGTTTGATAACCTGCGCTGCGGCCTTCCCACCACCTTATCATTGTGTGATAGTATTTCAGATAAGTCTCGGTAAGGATAATAATGCATCATACAGTTCCCGTGTAATCACAGTCCCTTTTTGTGTGGGAATCCTCTGACTGATAGCCACCGACGCGTTTCATATCCCGCCCCCCTTATCAGAGAGCCAATAAACATAAGGGGATGAGGGGGTTAGAGAGTGTGGGAGAGGGGGTTGGAGACGAGGAGGGGGGTAGGCAAGTAGGAGAGAGGAGGGGCGGGTAGAAAGGGAGGGTGTATAGAGAGGAGGGGCAGGTAGAAAGGGAGGGTGTATAGAGAGGAGGGGCAGGTAGAAAGGGAGGCTGTATAGAGAGGAAGGGCAGGTAGAAAGGGAGGGTGTATAGAGAGGAGGGGCAGGTAGAAAGGGAGGGTGTATAGAGAGGAGGGGCAGGTAGAAAGGGAGGGTGTATAGAGAGGAGGGGCAGGTAGAAAGGGAGGGTGTATAGAGAGGAGGGGCAGGTAGAAGGGGAGGGTGTATAGAGAGGAGGGGCAGGTAGAAAGGGAGGAGGTGTAGAAATGGATTGGGTATAGAGAGGAGGGGCAGGTAGAAAGGGGGGTGTAGTGAGGAGGGGCAGGTAGAAAGGGAGGGGTTATAGAGAGATGGGGCAGGTAGAAAGGGAGGAGGTGTAGAAAGGGAGGGGGTATAGAGAGGAGGGGCAGGTAGAAAGGGAGGGTGTATAGAGAGGAGGGGCAGGTAGAAAGGGAGGGTGTAGAGAGGAGGGGCAGGTAGAAAGGGAGGGGTTATAGAGAGATGGGGCAGGTAGAAAGGGAGGAGGTGTAGAAAGGGAGGGGGTATAGAGAGGAGGGGCAGGTAGAAAGGGGGGTGTAGTGAGGGGGCTAGAGGGTAGTGGGTTGAGATGGGGGTCGGAGGTGTCGCCTGTGCAAACTAGTTGAACACACAGTGACAACATATAAGGGAGCAGCCAGAGGAAACAAACCCCATCCCAAGAGTCAGCTCCTAATGTTACAAACTAACACTTATTTAACAATACTTATATGTGTTGAATGTTTGTAACAAGAGAATAAATAACCCAGCTGCAACTCTTCAAACAAGGGACTGACTGTGTTACTGAGAGAATCATCCGTATCTTTCTGCAGTAAACGCTTTGCAAAGTTGCAAATTGCATTTGTGTTTATAGGAAATATCCTGAATATTAATAAAAATCCCCCTCGCCCCCGGGGTATGATACACCGGATCGCACCGTAACGCTCCTCATATCCTGCAGGCACCGCAGTTCTCGCTGGCCACGTATCCCATAAAATGATGCCCACCTACCTGGCCACAACTTCCCGCCAATATACACTATCTGGGGGTTTTACACGGAGTGTCTGGGCGTTATACACTGAGTATGTGGGGGTTATACACGGAGTGTCTGGGGGTTATACACGGAGTATGTGGGGGTTATACACGGAGTGTCTGGGGGTTATACACTGAGTATGTGGGGGTTATACACTGAGTGTCTGGGCGTTATACACTGAGTATGTGGGGGTTATACACGGAGTGTCTGGGGGTTATACACTGAGTATCTGGGGGTTATACACGGAGTGTCTGGGCGTTATACACTGAGTATGTGGGGGTTATACACGGAGTGTCTGGGGGTTATACACGGAGTGTCTGGGCGTTATACACTGAGTATGTGGGGGTTATACACGGAGTGTCTGGGCGTTATACACCGAGTATGTGGGGGTTATACACTGAGTATGTGGGGGTTATACACGGAGTGTCTGGGCGTTATACACTGAGTATGTGGGGGTTATACACGGAGTGTCTGGGCGTTATACACCGAGTATGTGGGGGTTATACACTGAGTATGTGGGGGTTATACACGGAGTGTCTGGGCGTTATACACTGAGTATGTGGGGGTTATACACGGAGTGTCTGGGGGTTTTACACGGAGTGTCTGGGCGTTATACACTGAGTATGTGGGGGTTATACACGGAGTGTCTGGGGGTGATACACTGAGTATGTGGGGGTTATACACGTAGTGTCTTGGGGTGATACACGGAGTGTCTGAGGGTGATACACGGAGTGTCTTGGGGTGATACACGGAGTGTCTGAGGGTGATACACCGAGTGTCTGAGGGTGATACACCGAGTGTCTGAGGGTGATACACCGAGTGTCCAAGTGTCTGAGGTTTATACACTGAGTATGTGGGGGTTATACATTGAGTGTCTGGGGGTTATACACTGAGTGAGTGTTTGGGGGTTATATACCGAGTGTTTAAAGTCACCCCTAAAAATGCAATCTGACCTCCCAGGCTCAGGAGATTGGTTGTGTGGAGTATGTTACTGGGACTTTGCTGTAGAATAACATAGATAAGGCAGACCTGCCTGAGAAATGCACCACACGTGGTATTTTTATATACTGGAACAAGAGTTAGAAATTATTTTCATTTTAATGCGACAGAATAGCCAGGTGAAGACCTCGCTTCAGATTAGTCCCAGAGCTTTCAATGTGTGGGATCTCCTGGGAATGACTAATACACAGGGACCCTCCCTCAGTATAAGCAGAACCCCTTCCAATGAATGGAACGCCGAATCATCGTTGCCTGTACAAAGATGGCGCCTGAGGCGCTTCATGACGTTGGTTCCGTCGCGCAGTGCATGTTGGGGCGCGTAGCTCCGGAAGTGGTGGTTGCTGTGTCAGTGTGAGCGCCGGCCGGTGTATCAGCAGACAGGCGGAGACATGCCGGAGCTGGCGGTAGAGAGGGTTGTGGTTCACCCGCTGGTGCTGCTCAGTGTGGTGGATCATTTCAACAGGTGAGAGTGGAGTCTCCCCCCACTCCCTTCCCTCTGCGGGGCCTCTGTCCGGAGCTGCTGACTCATGGGCGGGACAGGCCCGAACTGCGACCACGGGGATCCGCTCACAGGAAAAGGCCACGGGGATCCGCACACTGGGGCAGGCCACACACTGGGGCAGGCCCTGGGAATTTACTCACTAGGACAGGCCCTGGGAATTTACTCACTGGGACAGGCCCTGGGAATTTACTCACTGGGACAGGCCCTGGGAATTTACTCACTGGGACAGGCCCTGGGAATTTACTCACTGGGACAGGCCCTGGGAATTTACTCACTGGGACAGGCCCTGGGAATTTACTCACTGGGACAGGCCCTGGGAATTTACTCACTGGGACAGGCCCTGGGAATTTACTCACTGGGACAGGCCCTGGGAATTTACTCACTGGGACAGGCCCTGGGAATTTACTCACTGGGACAGGCCCTGGGAATTTACTCACTGGGACAGGCCCTGGGAATTTACTCACTGGGACAGGCCACGAGAATTTACTCACTGGGAGAGGCCACTGGAATTTACTCACTGGGACAGTCCACGGGAATCCACTCACTGGGACAGGCCCTAGATCCGTACACCGGGGATAGGCCACGGGATGCCGTACACCGGGGATAGGCCACGGGATGCCGCTTACCGGGGATAGGCCACGGGATGCCGCTTACCGGGGATAGGCCACGGGATGCCGTACACCGGGGATAGGCCACGGGATGCCGTACACCGGGGATAGGCCACGGGATGCCGCTTACCGGGGATAGGCCACGGGATGCCGCTTACCGGGGATAGGACACGGGATGCCGTGCACCGGGGATAGGCCACGGGATGCCGTGCACCGGGGATAGGCCACGGGATGCCGTGCACCGGGGATAGGCCACGGGATGCCGCTTACTGGGGGCAGGCCGTTTACCCCATGTAATCCTATTATATTTTGCACATTCATGTAAAGATTTAATTGAACAATTGATAGTAATGTATTTGAACGCAGTGGCACTGGCAGACCCCGGGTGAAGCTGTTGCACACGTCTGCGTCCCTTCGCTCTTCGTATCTGTTTAATATGATACAAATCGTGTCTCCTGTTTCTGTAGGATAGGAAAGGTTGGCAATCAGAAGCGAGTGGTCGGTGTCTTGCTGGGCTCCTGGCACAAGAAAATCTTGGATGTCTCCAACAGTTTTGCAGGTGAGAAATGTATTTATTTATTTAAGCATTTCTGATTACGTTATTAAATTGTCACACTGGGATAGAGATTTTATTAATTTATACCTTCTGTCAACTAGATGTAAGAATTATTTGAGTGCTGGTCATGTGCCTGTCACTACAGTGTTCAATGAGTCGGGTGTTAATGTTACACATTCAACTACTTCGCCCATTCTGAGTCTATATTTATTGGAATCAAGAATTGTTTATGGTAAACTTTGCAATTCCCACTAATTTGTAATGAATGTTAGTGTAAGTAATGTAAACGGCTGCTGTACATTGGTTTTGTCTCTGTTTGCAGTAAGTTTACCGGAGCCTGGGTAGCTAGCGTGCAGAGTAACCCTAAATAATCACTTTATTCCCACAGTTCCATTTGATGAAGACGACAAAGATGATTCTGTCTGGTTTCTGGACCATGACTATTTGGAAAACATGTACGGCATGTTCAAAAAAGTGAACGGTGAGTTTGGTTTCCTTGTCGTTATTTTTCTGCTGTCGGAAAGGATGATCGGACGGTAAATGACCAATGACGACACATTGTGTCCATGTGATGAACGCTTAATCTCGCTTATGGTTTTGTGATCTGGTAACGATGCTAGATGTGGAAGTCTGTGTATTTGTCAAGCTTCTAACCATAATCCACGGCTGTGCATCTGTTGCTCTGAAATCTGAGCCATACCTGTTCTGTTTTACTGTAATGTTGCATTCATGTCTTTCTCTCTAGCTCGTGAGCGGATAGTTGGCTGGTATCACACCGGACCCAAACTGCATAAAAATGACATTGCCATTAACGAGCTGATGAAAAGATATTGCCCAAATTCAGTAAGTTGGACAGCTGGTACTAAACGTTCCCGAGCTCTGGCGTTTGCCCCGTGTGCATTTCACAGGTTGAATTCTGAGTGGAAGCATGTTATTGATTCCACTTTAGATCAAACAAGCCAATGTATTGTGCTTATTAAAGCAGCAATGGGTGGGTATCACATTTCTACTTAATGTACCAAAAGCTAACTCCAAATGCAAACTTATGGTTTTCTGTAATATTGATGGTAATCACTTACTCCCTCCCCCCCCCCCCCCCCCATTTTTTTTTAATCTGACTCCCTCGCTCTCACCCCCTTCATTTTAGCCGCTGGCGAGACTTGCCGGCGGCGTGGCGTCTCCCGGCATTCTCCTGCTTCTCCACCCTGCAACAACTCCTGTGAACATGGCTATGCCGCGTTGCCATGACAACGGGGCACTACATGATGTCGTGTAGCATCCTGTTGTCATGGTAATGCAGCGTAATTTGACGCCGCACAGCCATGTTCACGAGAGTTGTAGGAGAATGCCGGGAGACGCCGTAACACGTCGCCGGTAAGTCTCGCCAGCGGCGCCCCAGTCGAGTGCATTTGTCAAGCTCTGGTAATCACAGAAAACCAGTACAGGGTACTCCAGAAACGTGTTCTATCAAACCATATAGTGCAGCTCGTGGGCAGTTAGAGAAAATCCAGCATTGATTACAGCTCAGTATATGTGGACCTAGATAGAAATACTTTGTCAGCTCAGGAAGCCACAGAGATGTCAGCTTGTGGGGTGTCTTCCCTCCTATAACTCCCTCGTGGCTGAAGTATCCAGCGTCTGTCCATATTTGGTCTGGAACTGTAGTTCATCCATAGGTGATGGCTAACTATTGGTTTGATTTTCTTCCTCATTGTGCTATTTATTCCAGGTCCTGGTGATCATTGATGTGAAGCCGAAAGATCTGGGCCTCCCTACCGAAGCGTACATCTCCGTTGAGGAAGTTCACGATGTGAGTTTGACCGTCTCACCCAGCCGTCTCCGTGACTGTTACACTGTATATAGATGGTTCCTCTCTGTTCCAATGCACCTCTTTGGGGAAGCGGTCAAATCCTTTCTTCCCTCAGAGATTCAGTCCAGAGATCTGCTGTGTTATCACCCAATTATAGCTGAGGGACAGGGGGATACAATGTGTGAGATCACTTAGCGCAGGGGTGGGCAACTCCAGTCCTCAAGGGCCACCAACAGGTCAGGTTTTCAGGATATCCCCTGCTTCATCACAGGTGTTGTTGCCCACTCCTGAGTTGGTGTCGGACAGAAGAACAAGAATCAGAATATAGTTTTAAATCATTTTGGTGCATGAAAGTGGCAAAGAATAAAGGTGCATACTCAGTCTCGATGTAAAAGCCGCATGTTCATTTTCACACCGGGTTCTGTATTTTACATGCGAAACAAGGACCTCGGTCGTTGCACCAAGAGGAGCAGTGTTATTAATCTTCTATACGTCCTAATATCTACTTCTCCGTTCCTTGTCCTTACCGTTTCCTCTTCTCCCAACAGGACGGGACTCCGACCTCCAAGACGTTTGAACACGTCACCAGTGAGATAGGAGCGGAGGAGGCTGAAGAGGTTGGAGTGGAACACTTGTTACGGTAATGAGTAAATGTAATCGCGTATTATATCTCCAGTAACGTGCCGCGCAGGCACCTGAAATATAAACGTATTGGGAGCTTCTCGCAAGGGACGGCTCATATCTGACCTAGTCAAAAGTAGTGTGAATCCATAAAAAGATTCCTTCAATTCAGGTACAGTTTGTGCTTGGTCTATATCTGGTGTTTTTGTCATCAATGCATATGTACCCGTAATTTAAAACTATCCGTGTGACCCGTTGCAGGGACATCAAGGACACGACAGTTGGCACCTTGTCTCAGCGTATCACCAACCAGGTGCACGGGCTGAAGGGACTGAATTCCAAGCTGCTGGACATCAGGAGCTACCTGGAGAAGGTGTCCACCGGGAAACTTCCCATTAACCACCAGATCATCTACCAGCTGCAGGACGTCTTCAACCTGCTGCCGGATGTCAACCTGCAGGAGTTTGTCAAGGCCTTCTACCTAAAGACTAACGACCAGATGCTGGTGGTGTACCTGGCCTCGCTCATTCGCTCGGTGGTCGCTCTTCACAACCTGATCAACAACAAGATCGCCAACCGAGACGCGGAGAAGAAGGAAGGCCAAGAGAAAGAGGAGAGCAAGAAGGAGAGGAAGGACGAGAAGGAGAAGAAAGAGGAGAAAGAGAAGAGCGAAGGAAAGAAAGACGAGAAGAAGGAAAAGAAATGAAACAGTAATTATTAGCAGTCGTATTTTTTTTATTTTTGGGTGGTGAAGTAAAAAATGAAAAATCTTTTAAACAGAATTGGTATGTGCTGCTCCGGGATATTTTGGTTGGGAGAGGGTGCGGGGGTCTGTCCCCGGGTGCGGGGGTCTGTCCCCGGGCCCGCATCTTCTGTCCGGTAGGATTCCCGAGCACAGGGATTCACTTGAAGGATGAAATGGCAGGTTTTGGGCACATCCCATGTGGGGTACCCCAGCTATACAATGACCTACTTGCCCCCTTTCTGCTTTTTAGGTGGCGGTACTGGGTGAATCCGTGCAGAGGGCTGTGCTGTCTGCACGAGTGTAGGGTAGAAAGGGAATATATATCCTTCTACTTTAATTCCTCCGCCATTTACGATTGTTTGTACCATTTTTGTGCTCTTTTTTTGATGGGGTGAGGGCCCCTGTGTTGTGGTGAGAAGCGCTTTCTCCTCTCTCCATAAAGCTCTGTGGGTTGGTTTCAATCTGGCTGTAATTTCACCTTCAGCAAAAAAAGATTAAAATATCTGGTTTATAATTGTCTTGGTCGTTTATGTTCTCCGGACTCCTCCCTACGCCCCCCCCCCCTCCCAGTTTGTGCCTCTCTCCTTCACCCCCCCCCCCCCCCTCCCAGTCTGTGCCTCTCTCCTCCTCCACCCTCCGCCTCCCAGTCTGCGCCTCTCTCCTCCACTCTGCGCCTCTCACCTCCGCCTCCCAGTCTGCGCCTCTCTCCTCCGCCTCCCAGTCTCCGCCTCTTTCCTCCCCCCCCCCAGTCTGGGCCTCACCTCCTCCACCCCCCCTCCCAGTCTGCGCCTCTCCTCCACTATGCGCCTCTCTCCTCCTCCGCCTCTCTCCTCCCACCCCCCCCGTCCCAGTCTGGGCCTCACCTCCTCCACCCCCCCTCCCAGTCTGCGCCTCTCTCCTCCTCCGCCTCTTTCCTCCGCCTCCCACTCTGCGCAGCTCTACAAAAGGGGTATTAATGTTTTAGAAACCTCGTGGCTCTCTCTCTGAGACTGGTGGATCCAGGTCAGTGGCTGAGTTCACCGGAGCCTGAATCAGTTGATGGTGCAGAAGCAGATTAGCAGTTCCAGGTGGCGACCACAGGGTGTCAGTGTTTGCACGAGTCTATTCTCAACGCTGCGTTGCAAGAACCTGCCCCCTTTCTAGGGGTAAATAACATGAGGGAACCTGCCCACCAAGGCTCATGTATTTATTTTTGTAAACTTTGTCCCCTTTTTATTATTCGCTTTTCAGATGTGGGCTCATAATATACCAGGATTCATGCAATAGTAATGTAATAAAGCCTGAGGGAGAGGTAACCGTTCATAATATGCGTAGGGCTGGATTTACTAAGCCAGGTGTGGCCAACGCCAGTCCTCAAGGACCATCAACAGGTCAGGTTTTCAGGATATCCCTGCTTCGGCACAGATGACTCAATGAGTCTGCTTCAGCACAGGTGGCTCAGTCTTGGCCACTGATTGAGCCACCTGTGCTGATGCAGGGATAGTCTTAAAACCTGGCCTGTTGGTGGCCCTTGATGACTGGAGTTAGCCACTGCTGTACTAGGTAGTGTTAACCGTATTTTAATGTGATGTGAACACGTTAGAGTTAACCCCGTGTTCAGCAAAACAAACACGTTTATCCATTATTTATACTTATTACACACGTGAGATTTATTTTCAACTCCTGTTATTTTAAATAAGAGGCAAATGGGCCAGTTAGGGGCAAAATCATATTCCTCCCACATTCACTAATCAGCACTATGGTTAATGCTGGATAATATTGCAATGTTATTTAAGACTTGGGGCCTCATGCAGAGAGCAGCGCTAATAGCAATCTCGCCATTTTACGGCGAAAATCGAGCTAAAAGCAGCAGAAAAATGCAAGTTTCAAAAAAAGCGCCATTTTTTTTTTTTTCTTGAAACTCGCCGCGCGGCTGGAGAGATCCTAATCTCTCCAGTGTTTTTTTCTGCCGTATGCAGAGAGCCGCGAACGCCATCTAGTGGCTGTTCGCGCCAAAAAAATGGCGCGATTTTCAACATTTTTCCTCTCCACCATGAAGCTGGCGCTCCGCGGCCGGTGGAGGAGAAAAAAAAAAAAATCGATTTCTTTCCCACTTGTTTCAATAGCGCTTATAGCGCTGGTTGAAACTCTCCATATGCAGAAAGGATTGTAAATGCAGTTTTATGCCCTTTCTGCATATGGAGAAAAAAACTCTCCAATAAAGGTAAATTTTATTTCCCTCTCCAATTATAATTAGCGCTGCTCTCTGCATGAGGCCCTAGGTCCCTTCAGTACCAGAGGGTGCTGCCACAGACCCTCCGGCACTGATGGATCACGTTCGGTTCTGTTCGCCGGACCAATGGTGCTGGAGTCCGGCCCTTCAGTGTAGTCCATGATCCTGGATTTGCCCAGTTCCGGGAGATGTGTTGATCCTGGAGAAATGTGTGTTTGGGGTAAGACCACTGGGAGCCACAACATTATTGTTCAATTTCATCACTTCAATAACAGATTAGTACACTGTCGGCCATATTTGTAGGTTTTTCTGAAGGGCAACCGTAAGGAAATGTAGGGGTTCATTTAGTGACAACAAGGGGGTCCCTTGTAAATGACTCAGCGCAGTTAAACTCCATTGAAACTCCCTGAGCCACCAAGTTAAGAAACCTCCCCCCTGCATGCCACAACAGGACAGATTGCTGCTGTAACATCGCTCACCTGCCGAGCTGCTAGAATTTATTCCTCGGGCGTATTGTAATCACTTCCTTTAACGAGAATGAACTGAGCACACAATTAGCGGAGTGGATCTGCAGTGTAATCGGGAATATAACGCGGTTCCTGTTTAAGTTAACATAGCGTTCTTTTCAACGATTCTTAGTAAATCTGGGTCTTAAAAATGATCAGTTTTTCTCTCAAAACAGATGTGGTTTTGAGAGCGAGATTGAGATTCTCCCCATGGTTCCCTTATCCCCTTATCTCTGGCTGGGGAGGTGTGCGGCCGGTGGAGGGGCGACCGGGTCACCTGAGGTCCCCGGCGGCTTCCTTCGCAGGGTGCTATGGACCCAGGACACCTCAGTGCGTTGTGGGACACTCACACCGGGGTGCGGACTAGGTGGTTGGACAGTGGATATGGTGTGTGGTTGAGGCCTGAGTTATCGTGTTACCGATTGCATGTCAGTAAACCTGGTATTATATACACTGTGTGTCATTATAGCATTGGGTCCTGTGAAGGGTTTATCCGGCGCTGTAAGGATCCCTCACAGGTGGAGGCGCTGTTACCGAACTATCCAGGTACAGCCCAGGCTCCCAGCAGCGGAGGTTCAGGCCTTCTGTTAGCCGCAGGTAAAGACACACATCTCTCCCATAGAGTGGGGGATACAGCGCTACAATTGGAGGTGCTGCTGAGATTCTGACCCGGGGTGCCCGAATCAGCAGTTAAAATTAGAAAATCAATCGCACACCATGTTTGTACTCTCCCAGCAAGAGGTCCACGACTGGACCTTAGAATGCCACGTACCCCCTGCTCCGCGTGGTCGCAGTGGGAGGAGTCCCCTCCCTTACGTCCATAATTGCCGTCCACGACCACGCAAGAAACTCTCCTGGTCTGTATTCAAAATGGCCATTTTGAATAGTGCTGCAGGAGAGAAACATGATTTTAAAGGCGACGAGACAGCAGAAGGCCAAGAGGCAAGTGACTTTTTTTGGGGGGAGGGGGAGCGAGTGGGTTGTGGCCCAGTTTGTCAGGCCTTGTGTAAATATATATATATCTGTGGGTGTGCATACATATATACAACAAAAGATCTAGCGAAGGAGCGCAAGAATACAGAACACACTTCAACCCTGATGAAGCAAATGAGTGTTGCGAAACGCGTAGGATCTGAGATGATCCATAGCTGTGCAAGCAGTCCAGGCGGTGGCATTGCAGGAAGCTGTGTTCATTTCTGGGAGGACATGCCATTCCGCACGGACTCTCCAAGGACCCCAGCGCTCTAAGAAGACGAGCTTTGATTCTGGTTTATATTGTGCAGTGTTATATTTGTGTCATATTGCAATAAACTGTTTGTATTTAGTGTGACTTAAGTGTGCTCTGTTCTTGCGCTTCTTCCCCAGATCTTTTGTTTTGCATACCAGCAGGTGGAGGGCTTCCTTTGAGCTGCAGCTTCCTTATCACCTGGACGCTTCATTTATGAATTGTTATAGGGATTTTTATATGTATTGGTTAACACCTTTATGTCCAAATAACACACACTCGGATATTTAGAATATATTTTATTATTTATAGCAATACAAAAATACTAAAACAAGCGCTAGACCTAAAATTAAACAGTGCAGTGCACAAATGTGAGCAGCATGGTAAACTACTAGGAAAATTCTCAAAATAAACCCAAAAACAATATAAAAATACAAATATAGAATCAAAACCTGGCGCGTGTGTATATATAAATGAATAACAGTATATATAGTCCAATAAAGGATATAAGTGATGATGTGAGTTAAGTCCTTATTCTTCCAAACTTGAGTGGTTAACAGATGAGAAATAGACTCAAAATTCACAGTGCACAGAGAAAGCAGTCCTCTTCACAATGTAATGCTATCCTGTAGGTATGAGACAAAAAGCAGGGAAAAAAACATTGCGCAGTATTGTTTTACAGCAAAATGCACCCTTATTCTTGAAACTCAATGAATTGCCTACTTACTAGAAGTAGGTAAGTCGCATACAGGGGAGAGAAACTGTGTTTGGAGTCTTCCGAGTCCAGGGAGCTTTAGGTATGGCACGAACCCCACGTGGTGTCCCCAACTTCAATGGATGTAAGAAGGATCTCCCTCTCAGGAAAAGATGTCTCCTGAGCCTGTCTTCGGATTCCTGTATCTTGATCTCCAGCAAGGGATGAAAGAAGAACAGAGGATTGCGCAATAATAAAAACTTTACTGACGCTTCCAAACCTAAAACAGAAAAATACTCACAATGGAACGTGAGTTTAAAATCAAATTAGAAGTGCCCGACCCAGCACACCCAGCAGCAGTGTTCAGTCACTGATTGTCCTTGCCGGTATCGCGTGTACCTCGCGTTGTTCTGGCGCGGCTAGGATGACGTCACCGTCTCCGTTCTTGACTGGCAGCTGGATGAGTGTCTAGGGCAGTACGCGTAGGGAGGAGCCTAAGGCGGTACTGCCCTAGACACTCATCCAGCTGGCAGTCAAGAACGGAGACGGTGACGTCATCCTAGCCGCGCCAGAACAACGCGAGGTACACGCGATACCGGCAAGGACAATCAGTGACTGAACACTGCTGCTGGGTGTGCTGGGTCGGGCACTTCTAATTTGATTTTAAACTCACGTTCCATTGTGAGTATTTTTCTGTTTTAGGTTTGGAAGCGCCATTAAAGTTTTTATTATTGCGCAATCCTCTGTTCTTCTTTCATCCCTTGCTGGAGATCAAGATACAGGAATCCGAAGACAGGCTCAGGAGACATCTTTTCCTGAGAGGGAGATCCTTCTTACATCCATTGAAGTTGGGGACACCACGTGGGGTTCGTGCCATACCTAAAGCTCCCTGGACTCGGAAGACTCCAAACACAGTTTCTCTCCCCTGTATGCGACCTGCCTACTTCTAGTAAGTAGGCAATTCATTGAGTTTCAAGAATAAGGGTGCATTTGGCTGTAAAACAATACTGCGCAATGTTTTTTTCCCTGCTTTTTGTCTCATACCTACAGGATAGCATTACATTGTGAAGAGGACTGCTTTCTCTGTGCACTGTGAATTTTGAGTCTATCTCTCATCTGTTAACCACTCAAGTTTGGAAGAATAAGGACTTAACTCACATCATCACTTATATCCTTTATTGGACTATATATACTGTTATTCATTTATATATACACACGTGCCAGGTTTTGATTCTATATTTGTATTTTTATATTTTATTATTTGTTTTTTTCTATGTGCAGGTCTGTATTTATGTCGTCCAGCTCTGTACAGTTCTATGTTTGTCACTACTGTTTATATCCTCCTATCAGGACTGGCATCCAGCTGATCCATCCACTGTGTTGTTGTCAGTGATCTTACTAGACCCCCTGTGTATATGCTTAGTCTGTCAGTAAAAAGCACTCATCCTCCATTTTTAGCACCCACCGTCTATCTTGTTTATATCAATATATTACACACACCCCTACATACACACACCCCTACACACACACACACACACACACACACACTCCTACACACACACCCCTACACACACACACACACCTACACACACACACCCTTACACACACACACACCCCTACACACACACACACACACACACACACACACCCCTACACACACACACCCCTACACACACACACACACACACACCTTTGTATGTATAAAACACATATAGATATTTATTCTGTATCTATAATCTGTATCAGAACAGTGTGCATGGGTAAAGTTTTAATTTGTAATGTTTCAGCAAATATAAAAATTCCACTTGAGCCCATTCACACGTCTCAGACTGGTCTGCAACGCTGCTCTTCCCCATTATCTCATAGCATACAATGCTTCCACTGCAGCAAGGGATTCTGGGTAACGACATGCAAATGAGCACTCGGTGTTACATAGTAGTTGAGGTTGAAAAAAATACATGTATCCATCAAGTTCAACCTGTGCTAAATTTAGATGACAGATACTTTATCCTATATCTGTACTTACAGTATATTGATCCAGAGGAAGGCAAACAAAAACCCCCAGTGACACATCATCCAATGATATCTCATAAGGGGAAAATAAATTCCTTCCTGACTCCAAGAATTAGCAATCAGATTACTCCCTGGATCAACATCCTTCCCATGTTTACTTATTTGGTATATCCCTGTATACCTTTCCTTTCTAAAAAGATGTCCAACTTTTTTTTGAACATATCTATTGTATCTGCCATCACAGTCTCCTTGGGTAATGAATTCCACATTACTGTAAAGATCCCTTTCCTTAGTTGCTGGTGAAATCTCCTTTCCTCCAACCCAAGGGAAGAGGTGCGAGTCACTCTTGTAATTCTTATCCATTTTAACATGGGACCCCTATAAGTTTATGGCTGCTGCATTACACCCGCTTTTCAGCACAGCATGGGTTAAAGAAGTGTATAGCCAGTAACCCTACTCCCAGACAGCTGTGTGGACCTTTTGGGTCTCCTCTGTGTGAGGCTGGTTACACGGGCGCTGCAATGTGAAGCTGGTAGTGGTTAGTGTGTAAGCTTGGAATAGAAGACACTGGATGTATCACTGCACAGACACAGGATACCGTGGGCAGTCGCAGGCCGGGAATGTCTCAGGAACACTTCTTCTGTCTAAAGGTTACTGCTGCAGACAGTTTGTCATTGAATTTTCACACAAACGGCTGAATATTGAACCCACGTCTTCACCAGCGTGTGCAAAAGTGCGGATGTTTGTGTGGGATCAGCGGCGCACCCTACGTGTTGATGTTTTCCCATATTGTGGAGGCTCAGAAAGGGGGAGGTGTGCGGGCTCCACTGAAAATAGCAGCTCACTTTCTTTCCGTTCTCCCTATTCGTGTGGTTACGTTTTCCTGGAGATTCTATTTTTAAACGATACAGAATTCTTCTGTCGCATTGTGTCACGCGTTCTGTGATTTGCTTGTGTGTTTTTTTTTCTCTGTTCTATTAATGTTCCAAAACCCTTTAGCCAAAACTCTCACACACCAGCCGTGTGCCTAAGGACCTGGTGGGAAGCAGGGGACCTGGTGTCTATTAACCCCTTCAACAGGTTAAAATAGGGGTGGGCAACTCCAGCCATCAAGGCCCCCCACCCCCCCCCAACTGGTCAGGCTTTCAGGATATCCCTGCTTCAGCACAGATGGCTCAATCAGACCGAGCCTCTGATTGAGCCACCTGTGCTGAAGCAGGGATATCCTGAAAACCTGACCTGTTGGTTGCCTTTGAGACGAGTTGGCCACACCCGAGTTAAAACGTTTATAAACTAACAGCAGCGACGACGACGGAGATTCAGCTTTTTTTTCGATTTGGCCACCAGCGTAATCACCTTTTCTCTGCATATGAATGTCACATAAACACAGTGCTCCTTTACAAAGGATTAGCCAGGGCCACAAACCCCTACAATAATAATAAATAAAAAGCATCATTTTTGTACATTTTATTTTGCCCAGGTAAGAACGGACTCTGCACAATTGGCCCGTTAATAACATCAAGGGTGTCACTTTGTTGCACACACATAAAACCGGAATGTAATTTCATGTCAGACGGGTAGCCCTGTGTGTAGTGAGTGCCACAGTTTGCGTGTAGCGAGTGCCACTGTTTGCGTGTAGCGAGTGCCCGCTGTTTGCGTGTAGCGAGTGCCCGCTGTTTGCGTGTAGCGAGTGCCCGCTGTTTGCGTGTAGCGAGTGGCCGCTGTTTGCGTGTAGCGAGTGCCCGCTGTTTGCGTGTAGCGAGTGCCCGCTGTTTGCGTGTAGCGAGTGCCGCTGTTTGCGTGTAGCGAGTGCCCGCTGTTTGCGTGTAGCGAGTGCCCGCTGTTTGCGTGTAGCGAGTGCCCGCTGTTTGCGTGTAGCGAGTGCCCGCTGTTTGCGTGTAGCGAGTGCCGCTGTTTGCGTGTAGCGAGTGCCTGCTGTTTGCATGTAGCGAGTGCCCGCTGTGTGTGTAGCAAGTGCCGCTGTTTGCGTGTGCCGCTGTTTGCGTGTAGCGAGTGCCGCTGTTTGCGTGTAGCGAGTGCCGCTGTTTGCGTGTAGTGAGTACCCCGTTTGCGTGTAGTGAGTGCCCGCTGTTTGCGTGTAGCGAGTGCCGCTGTTTGCGTGTAGCGAGTGCCGCTGTTTGCGTGTAGCGAGTACCCGCTGTTTGCGTGTAGCGAGTACCCGCTGTTTGCGTGTAGCGAGTGCCCGCTATTTGCGTGTAGCGAGTGCCCACTGTTTGCGTGTAGTGAGTGCCCGCTATTTGCGTGTAGCGAGTGGCCGCTGTTTGCGTGTAGTGAGTGGCCGCTGTTTGCGTGTAGTGAGTGGCCGCTGTTTGCGTGCAGCAGAGCAGGATTCAGATGACAGTTACCAGGATTTATGTCCTTATTAATTTTAAAGCCAATTTTCCTTTTTTTTTTTTTTACCACTAGAAAAAAAAAAAGGGCAAAACAAAGAGAGCTTGTGCGCCCTGAAACCGCCGGGAGCTGGCAGGAGGAGCGGGGAATACTCGCACCTTTGGCACGCAGACCCGAGGTTTGCATTACATTTCTTAGTTGACAAATGGTCAAAAGAAAAAAGTACCCTCTGTTTTTCTGCGGTTACGTTGGGAGTGCTGCTGGGAAATGTCGTCATGAATCCTCGCTTCTTGAAACAGGAAAACCTTCTTGAGAGAGAGAGCGTCTCACAGACACACACAGCGCTGCTTCCAACATGAGCATCAATCGCCTGTCTGCCTGCGAGAGGTGCGTGCAGGGCTCTGTATACAGGACACGGTGGTCTTGCTATAGAATAGTCTCTGTGGCGTTTGCTGTACCCATCTCGAAGTGTCAACGTATCAAGCTGCTTCTATTTTGGTCGGTGGGTGTCGGAAATGATGCGACATTAAAAAAAAGTTACAAAAGTATTAAGTAAAAAGTAAAACAAAAAAACCTCCACCAAATCAAAATACCCTGTGTGAGCACGTCTCAGACAGGTCTGCAGCCCTGCACTTCCCCATTATCTCTTAGCATACAGCGCTGCCACTGCAGCCAGGAATTCTGGGTAACAACATGCAAATGAGCACAGTGTGTCACTTTTTAATTCTTATCCATTTTAACATGGTGCCCTATAAGCGTATGCCAGCCGCATTACACAGCTTTTCCAGCACAGCCTGGGTTAAAGTGCAGAGCCAGTAACACTACTCACAGAAAGCTAGGTCCACCCAAAATGATGTGAGGAATAGTTATATGAAGCAATAGTAGTTTGAGACAAGTTACAATAGGAAGTTATAGAAAGCAGAGCGGGGATACGTCTATACGTGACAGTACACGGTGTGTGTATATGTATATATATATATATATATATATATATATATATATATTCTCTCTAATCACACAAGGATGCTTTTACAGGCGGTGACGGCGAGGCTGGGTTTTAATGCCATCCCTGAAAGAGGCAGCGGGCTGTGTATTTGCACAGGAGCTCGTCACATACACCACATTTCTTCAGCACATGAAAGCATCTCCTGTTTTTCCCAGCTGGCACCTGATTACAGACAGCTAACCTTGAGTGACGCAAGAGCGCAGAGAGCTGGAGGGAAGGGACGGGCTGGGGAGAAAGGAGAATGGTCTGGGCCGGAGGCTCAGCGAGCGCAGGAACGGAGTCTGAAGATAATGACATGGATTTGGAAGCCGGATCTTGTGAGATTTTCAGTATGAGACTTCAGTGTCTATTTTCACTCCTGAGTCCTAACAGGGAAATGGTCCAGTGACCTTTTAACCCAAGCAGTGGGCAACACCAGTCCTCCAACAGGTCAGGTTTGTAGGATATCCCTGCTTCAGCACAGACTGACCCACTGATTGAGCCCCCTGTGCTGAAGCAGGGATATCCCCAATACCTGGGCTGCTGGTATCCCTCGAGGACTGGAGTTTCCACCCTTGTCCTAACCCACAATCTGAACGGACCCCGTGTGCGTGTTCCATAAACACAATGACGCACGTCGTTAAAACAAATCTCTGCATGTTTATTGCACAGGAAATTAGCATCATGGATGCAGATCAATGCTGTACAAATCTGGTTATTGATCCAAAGCTGTTGCAAATGTAATTCTCCCATTATTCCATATATGTATTTTATATACACTCTGTACATCTGCAGTTAAACTAGGGGTGAATAAAAAGCAACAACAGAAACGTTTGTCCATATTCGAGTGAAACATTGTCCTCTCGGCGCAGCGGGCGCAGGCTTTGGGAGTTTGCTATTCAGCGCTCGCTGACATTCTGCAGGTGGTATGGTTTCTGTGTCCGATGAGATCTCCATAGTGTCTCTTACCTCTGCTCCAGGGGGCATTAATAGAAGTAATCAGAGCGGACGCGCCGAAATGCGCATATTATATAGTGGGATTTATCAACGTCTACGTCAAGATCCATTATTATTATTTTAATGGAAAAAACATTTGCCCTGTATCTCCTCGGACTGATCGGCATCAAACAAGGAGCATGTGATGTGATTAACAAGTGTCTTACGTGCTCTGACAAAGATCCAGCACAGGCCGGGCACACAGCTTTTTGGTAGGCCGGGCACACACCTTTTTGGTAGGCCGGGCACACAGCTTTTTGGTAGGCCGACCAACAGCCAGCTTCTTTCTAACATTCACTACACTCATTCAACAACTTAAAAGTGCAGGGCCTGCGTAGCTTCAGGAAGCCATACTCACTCTGAATGTATACCTCTAACATCCAACACCTCTCCCCCCTCCCAACGGGACCAGCTGTGTGGCTGCACCTCTCTCCCTCTCCCCCCACCCAAAAACCACCTTAAATGGCTTCAGCTGTGAGACTGGGCCATACTCTAACCTGACCCGCACCTTATCCCACAATTAGCAGCTGCCTTACCTTCTTCTTTCAACATTGTCCCTCATTCCCTGTAGATTGTAAGCTCCCAGGGGCTGGGTGCTCATTACCTCTCTGTATCCATTTGTGCATGTTTGTCCTCACCTGTGTGTAACCGTTTATGTCATATACATAACTCTGTGCCCCCCATTGTACCGCGCACCAGAATGCGCAGGCGCTTCACAAATAAACGATAATAATAATCTATAATGTCACTTGCATGGAGACGCAATCTCTCACACACATCGGGGACATTAGTTCGTCTCACAATGTTTTTCACTGGGAATTACTTCTGTCACCAATTGTAAGAGCAGGTCATTTACCCCACAGAGCCCTGTGTATATGCTGACCGCTGTGTATATGCTGACCGCTGTGTGCCAACGGGCTGATCTGGCATCTCTTTATTACCATGCAGGTTCAATGATGTCCAAACTGCACTAACGTTATAGCGTACGTACGTGCGTGCAAACGCACACTATTTAAAAAAGATCCACCTAATAATTACTGACATTTTCATCACTTAGTTTTAACAATGAAAAAAAAAAAAAAAATGATGACATTTTGGGATGAATTAAAATGGTTATTAAATCCATTCCCGTTTCTGCGCCCTCGCTGCAGAGACGCCGGCTGTACATTGCCGGCAATTCATTAGTTTCCCGTAATTTTACACAAATAAGAAGCAATACGAAGATCAGCTGCCATAAAACTCGATTGCTCCCAAACAGGTGGTAACTGATCTATGGGTGTCCGGATCTCTTAAATTGTACCCCGGCCTAAACCAGTAAGGGAGCAGGAGACCTCAGGGAGACAGAAACCTCTCTCCTGCTGGCGGAGTAACGGGGCGATCCTCCGACCGGAGCAGGAGACCTCGGGGAGACAGAAACCTCTCTCCTGCTGGCGGAGTAACGGGGCGATCCTCCGACCGGAGCAGGAGACCTCGGGGAGACAGAAACCTCTCTCCTGCTGGCGGAGTAACGGGGCGATCCTCCGACCGGAGCAGGAGATTATACTGTGCGTGCAGCTCCCCTCACATCACAACGGCTGCTCACAACTGGGGTTCTTTACTGTCGGACTAAACTCACGGAGACGCAGCATCTGGCCGGGGCTGACGGTGGTGGGGGGGGGGGGGGGGGGTTTGCTAGTGAAGGTTTCCGCGGTCATGATCGGTTGCCTCATTTTGTATATGTACCCGCTCTGTCTTCCTCCCCCCTCTGCAGCCTGTTACTAAACGTAGATAAAAGCACGCAACGGCAAAATAGCATGAGACACTGCCTCCAAATGTGGACCATTCGGCTCGTAACTGGGAGAGTTTGTGCTGAATAGAAATCAATGTCGGCCAGAAAAAAAACTCAAATACAGAGGTAGGGCCCAGGCTGCGGGCTCCCACACATTCAGGAGCACATGGTCTGCACTAACCCGCTCTCTCCCCCCCTGTCCCTATGGGGCGGTCACAGTGCTCTAGGGGGTCCCTGGTGGTTCCAAATACTTGGAGGAACCCAGAACTCTGCAGCACGAAAAACAAAATCAGATATGACGGTGTTAAAGCTGCAAAATGTGCGTATCTGGGAAACACTTTGTGCCTCCAAAAGGGAGCCGGAGGTTTCCACGTCACCGGAGACAAGCAGCTCTTGCAGATCTCGGCTGAAGGATCGTCTCTTCCAATGAAATCTGCACCCTGGATCTTCAGGTGAGAGGAGAGACTTTCCCCTCCCTCCGCTCCCCTCCGTTTTTTCCGCTTCCCACCAGATTTGTTGTCACGTTACTCCTGGCCGAACCCTTCCGTCTCCTCGATGGCAAAAAGCAGCTTCTCCCGGAGCTGCTCGAAGCTTCTGTACGGGGGCAGGTCCAGGCGGTTAAAGCTGAGGGTACACAGAGAAGCAAATGAGTGACGGGTGTTCCCAGTCTGGGGTTCTTCCTGGGACTTCCTCAGTAGTATATGGAGACCACATGGTAAATAGGTCACTGGCCATTGAAGTGGGAGACCCAGTCCCTGCTCCGAGAAACCATAAGCAAGTGTCTATCACCCTGCTCTGTACCGCAGACACGACTAGCGCTATACGAGAATCATACTCGACCCTTCCCTAGCGCTATATGAGAATCAGACCGGTCCCTTCTCTAGCGCTATATGAGAATCAGACCGGTCCCTTCCCTAGCGCTATATGAGAATCATACTCGACCCTTCCCTAGCGCTATATGAGAATCATACTCGACCCTTCCCTAGCGCTATATGAGAATCAGACCGGTCCCTTCTCTAGCGCTATATGAGAATCAGACCGGTCCCTTCCCTAGCGCTATATGAGAATCAGACCGGTCCCTTCCCTAGCGCTATATGAGAATCAGACCGGTCCCATCCCTAGCGCTATATGAGAATCAGACCGGTCCCTTCCCTAGCGCTATATGAGAATCAGACCGGTCCCTTCCCTAGCGCTATATGAGAATCAGACCGGTCCCTTCCCTAGCGCTATATGAGAATCAGACCGGTCCCTTCCCTAGCGCTATATGAGAATCAGACCGGTCCCTTCCCTAGCGCTATATGAGAATCAGACCGGTCCCTTCCCTAGCGCTATATGAGAATCAGACCGGTCCCTTCTCTAGCGCTATATGAGAATCAGACCGGTCCCTTCTCTAGCGCTATATGAGAATCAGACCGGTCCCTTCCCTAGCGCTATATGAGAATCAGACCGGTCCCTTCCCTAGCGCTATACGAGAATCATACTCGACCCTTCCCTAGCGCTATATGAGAATCAGACCGGTCCCTTCCCTAGCGCTATGTGAGAATCAGACCGGTCCCTTCCCTAGCGCTATATGAGAATCAGACCGGTCCCTTCCCTAGCGCTATATGAGAATCAGACCGGTCCCTTCCCTAGCGCTATACGAGAATCATACCGGTCCCTTCCCTAGCGCTATATGAGAATCAGACCGGTCCCTTCCCTAGTGCTATACGAGAATCATACCCGGCCCTTCCCTAGCGCTATATGAGAATCAGACCGGTCCCTTCCCTAGCGCTATATGAGAATCAGACCGGTCCCTTCTCTAGCGCTATATGAGAATCAGACCGGTACCTTCCCTTGCGCTATATGAGAATCAGACTGGTCCCTTCCCTAGCGCTATACGAGAATCATACTCGACCCTTCCCTAGCGCTATATGAGAATCAGACCGGTCCCTTCCCTAGCGCTATATGAGAATCAGACCGGTCCCTTCTCTAGCGCTATATGAGAATCAGACCGGTACCTTCCCTTGCGCTATATGAGAATCAGACTGGTCCCTTCCCTAGCGCTATACGAGAATCATACTCGACCCTTCCCTAGCGCTATATGAGAATCAGACCGGTCCCTTCCCTAGCGCTATATGAGAATCAGACTGGTCCCTTCCCTAGCGCTATATGAGAATCAGACTGGTCCCTTCCCTAGCGCTATATGAGAATCAGACGGGTCCCTTCCCAAGCGCTATATGAAAAATCAGACCGGTCCCTTCCCTAGCGCTATATGAGAATCATACTCGACCCTTCCCTAGCGCTATATGAGGCCTAAGAGGAGTGGTGCCCGGTCCAGATGTTAATCTCTGAAGTGGGAGAATGAATTTGATGCGCATTTGGCAGCTCAATTTTTCCTTGGACAAATCTAAAACAGACCGCAGGACAGCGCCATATTGCCGTGTGCGTGTTAGCGCGCGCATACGTGGTTTATTTGCCGTGTGCGTGTTAGCGTGCGGCATGCGCATATGTGGTGTGTTAGCGTGCAGTGTGTGCATACGTGGTGTATTTGCCGCGTGCGTGTTAGCGTGCGTATACGTGGTGTATTTGCCGCGTGCGTGTTAGCGTGCGTATACGTGGTGTATTTGCCGTGTGCGTGTTAGCGTGCGGCGTGCGTATACGTGGTGTATTTGCCGCGTGCGTGTTAGCGTGCGTATACGTGGTGTATTTGCCGTGTGCGTGTTAGCGTGCGGCGTGCGTATACGTGGTGTATTTGCCGCGTGCGTGTTAGCGTGCGGCGTGCGTATACGTGGTGTATTTGCCGTGTGCGTGTTAGCGTGCGGCGTGCGTATACGTGGTATATTTGCCGCGTGCGTGTTAGCGTGTGATACGTGGTGTATTTGCCGCGTGCGTGTTAGCGTGCGTATACGTGGTGTATTTGCCGCGTGCGTGTTAGCGTGCGTATACGTTGTGTATTTGCCGCGTGCGTGTTAGCGTGCAGCGCGCGCATATGTGGTGCATTTGCCGCGTGCGTGTTAGCGTGCAGCGTGCCCATACGTGGTGTATTTGCCGCGTGCGTGTTTGCCGCGTGCGTGTTTGCCGCGTACCGTGTTTGCCGCGTGCGTGTTTGCGTGCCGCGTGCGCATAAGTGGTGTATTTGCCGCGTGCGTGTTAGCGTGCAGCGTGCCCATACGTGGTGTATTTGCCGCGTGCGTGTTTGCGTGCAGCGTGCCCATACGTGGTGTATTTGCCGCGTGCGTGTTAGCGTGCCCATACGTGGTGTATTTGCCGCGTGCGTGTTAGCGTGTTTGCCGCGTGCGTGTTAGCGTGCAGCGTGCCCATACGTGGTGTATTTGCCGCGTGCGTGTTAGCGTGCCCATACGTGGTGTATTTGCCGCGTGCGTGTTAGCCGCGTGCGTGTTTGCGTGCAGCGTGCGCATACGTGGTGTATTTGCCGCGTGCAGCGTGCGCATACGTGGTGTATTTGCCGCGTGCTTGTTAGCGTGCTTGCCGCGTGCGTGTTTGCGTGCAGCGTGCCCATACGTGGTGTATTTGCCGCGTGCGTGTTAGCGTGCAGCGTGCCCATACGTGGTGTATTTGCCGCGTGCGTGTTAGTGTGCCCATACGTGGTGTATTTGCCGCGTGCGTGTTAGCGTGTTTGCCGCGTGCGTGTTTGCCGCGTACCGTGTTTGCCGCATGCGTGTTTGCGTGCAGCGTGCGCATACGTAGTGTATTTGCCGCGTGCGTGTTAGCGTGCAGCGTGCCCATACGTGGTGTATTTGCCGCGTGCGTGTTTGCGTGCAGCGTGCCCATACGTGGTGTATTTGCCGCGTGCGTGTTAGCGTGTTTGCCGCGTGCGTGTTTGCCGCGTGCGTGTTAGCGTGCAGCGTGCCCATACGTGGTGTATTTGCCGCGTGCGTGTTAGCGTGCCCATACGTGGTGTATTTGCCGCGTGCGTGTTAGCGTGTTTGCCGCGTGCGTGTTTGCCGCATGTGTGTTTGCGTGCAGCGTGCGCATACGTGGTGTATTTGCCGCGTGCAGCGTGCGCATACGTGGTGTATTTGCCGCGTGCTTGTTAGCGTGTTTGCCGCGTGCGTGTTTGCGTGCAGCGTGCCCATACGTGGTGTATTTGCCGCATGCGTGTTAGCGTGCAGCGTGCCCATACGTGGTGTATTTGCCGCGTGCGTGTTAGCGTGCCCATACGTGGTGTATTTGCCGCGTGCGTGTTTGCCGCATGCGTGTTTGCGTGCAGCGTGCGCATACGTAGTGTATTTGCCGCGTGCGTGTTAGCGTGCAGCGTGCCCATACGTGGTGTATTTGCCGCGTGCGTGTTAGCGTGCAGCGTGCCCATACGTGGTGTATTTGCCGCGTGCGTGTTAGCGTGTTTGCCGCGTGCGTGTTTGCCGCGTGCGTGTTAGCGTGCAGCGTGCCCATACGTGGTGTATTTGCCGCGTGCGTGTTTGCGTGCAGCGTGCCCATACGTGGTGTATTTGCCGCGTGCGTGTTAGCGTGCCCATACGTGGTGTATTTGCCGCGTGCGTGTTAGCGTGTTTGCCGCGTACCGTGTTTGCCGCATGCGTGTTTGCGTGCAGCGTGCGCATACGTGGTGTATTTGCCGCGTGCGGGTTTGCGTGCAGCGTGCGCATACGTGGTGTATTTGCCGCGTGCTTGTTAGCGTGTTTGCCGCGTGCGTGTTTGCGTGCAGCGTGCGCATACGTGGTGTATTTGCCGCGTGCGTGTTAGCGTGCAGCGTGCCCATAGGTGGTGTATTTGCCGCGTGCGTGTTAGCGTGCCCATACGTGGTGTATTTGCCGCGTGCGTGTTAGCGTGTTTGCCGCGTGCGTGTTTGCCGCGTACCGTGTTTGCCGCATGCGTGTTTGCGTGCAGCGTGCCCATACGTGGTGTATTTGCCGCGTGCGTGTTAGCGTGCAGCGTGCCCATACGTGGTGTATTTGCCGCGTGCGTGTTAGCGTGCCCATACGTGGTGTATTTGCCGCGTGCGTGTTAGCGTGTTTGCCGCGTGCGTGTTTGCCGCGTACCGTGTTTGCCGCATGCGTGTTTGCGTGCAGCGTGCGCATACGTAGTGTATTTGCCGCGTGCGTGTTAGCGTGCAGCGTGCCCATACGTGGTGTATTTGCCGCGTGCGTGTTTGCGTGCAGCGTGCCCATACGTGGTGTATTTGCCGCGTGCGTGTTAGCGTGTTTGCCGCGTGCGTGTTTGCCGCGTGCGTGTTAGCGTGCAGCGTGCCCATACGTGGTGTATTTGCCGCGTGCGTGTTAGCGTGCCCATACGTGGTGTATTTGCCGCGTGCGTGTTAGCGTGTTTGCCGCGTGCGTGTTTGCCGCATGTGTGTTTGCGTGCAGCGTGCGCATACGTGGTGTATTTGCCGCGTGCAGCGTGCGCATACGTGGTGTATTTGCCGCGTGCTTGTTAGCGTGTTTGCCGCGTGCGTGTTTGCGTGCAGCGTGCCCATACGTGGTGTATTTGCCGCATGCGTGTTAGCGTGCAGCGTGCCCATACGTGGTGTATTTGCCGCGTGCGTGTTAGCGTGCCCATACGTGGTGTATTTGCCGCGTGCGTGTTAGCGTGTTTGCCGCGTGCGTGTTTGCCGCATGCGTGTTTGCGTGCAGCGTGCGCATACGTAGTGTATTTGCCGCGTGCGTGTTAGCGTGCAGCGTGCCCATACGTGGTGTATTTGCCGCGTGCGTGTTAGCGTGCAGCGTGCCCATACGTGGTGTATTTGCCGCGTGCGTGTTAGCGTGTTTGCGTGTTTGCCGCGTGCGTGTTTGCCGCGTGCGTGTTAGCGTGCAGCGTGCCCATACGTGGTGTATTTGCCGCGTGCGTGTTTGCGTGCAGCGTGCCCATACGTGGTGTATTTGCAGCGTGCGTGTTAGCGTGCCCATACGTGGTGTATTTGCCGCGTGCGTGTTAGCGTGTTTGCCGCGTACCGTGTTTGCCGCATGCGTGTTTGCGTGCAGCGTGCGCATACGTGGTGTATTTGCCGCGTGCGGGTTTGCGTGCAGCGTGCGCATACGTGGTGTATTTGCCGCGTGCTTGTTAGCGTGTTTGCCGCGTGCGTGTTTGCGTGCAGCGTGCGCATACGTGGTGTATTTGCCGCGTGCGTGTTAGCGTGCAGCGTGCCCATAGGTGGTGTATTTGCCGCGTGCGTGTTAGCGTGCCCATACGTGGTGTATTTGCCGCGTGCGTGTTAGCGTGTTTGCCGCGTGCGTGTTTGCCGCGTACCGTGTTTGTCGCATGCGTGTTTGCGTGCAGCGTGCGCATACGTGGTGTATTTGCCGCGTGCGGGTTTGCGTGCAGCGTGCGCATACGTGGTGTATTTGCCGCGTGCTTGTTAGCGTGTTTGCGTGTTTGCCGCGTGCGTGTTTGCGTGCAGCGTGCGCATACGTGGTGTATTTGCCGCGTGCGTGTTTGCGTGTGCATACGTGGTGTATTTGCCGCGTGCGTGTTAGCGTGCAGCGTGCCCATACGTGGTGTATTTGCCGCGTGCGTGTTTGCCGCGTGCGTGTTTGCCGCGTGCGTGTTTGCCGCGTGCGTGTTTGCCGCGTGTGTGTAGCTCTCACCAGGTGTGACTCCGCGGCAGCCAGGTCTCTTTACCAACTTTGTCAATACAGAACTTCTGTGGCCCGTTACTGCCTGCGAGAGAGAGAGAGAGGGAAGGAGGGCGGTGACAGAGTGATGGCAAGTGACACGGGGAGAGGAGGGGGTGGGGGGGATGTGGCAGCGCGGGGGGGGATGGGGCGGAACACAGCGCGGGGGGGGGGGGGATGGGGCGGAACACAGCGCGGGGGGGGGGATGGGACGGCACAGCACGGGGGGGGGGGGGTAAATGGGGCGGCACACAGTGTGGGGGGGGGGATGGGGTGGCACGGCACACAGCGCGGGGGGATGGGACGGCACAGCGCGGGGGGGGGGGGGTGGGATGGTACAGCACGGGGGGGGGGGTGGGACGGCACAGCACGGGGGGGGGGGTAAATGGGGCGGCACACAGTGTGGGGGGGGGGATGGGGTGGCACGGCACACAGCGCAGGGGAGGGATAGGGCGGCACACAGCCCGAGGGGGGGATGGAATGGCACAGAGCGGGGGGGGGGGGGGGGTGAAAGTGCGGCACACAGCGCGCGGGGGGGGGGGGGTAGGGCGGCATTCAGCGCAAGGGGGGGATGGGGTGGCACAGCACAGGGAGGGGGGGAGGAAGGGGTGATCGATGCCCGCCAGGGGGTTCCTCTATAAGACAATCACCGTATAGGGGACAATGTAAGGTCCTGGGGTGCAGAGTTGGACCCCTCACTGCAGGGGGAGGGAGACTTACCTATGAGCTCCGAGAAGCCCCCCACAGGCAGGCGACACGTCCCCGTCACAAACTGCAGCAAGCGGATTCGCTTCTCATTGTCCATCTCCTTCACCGCCTGCGAGAGGAAAGAGCCCTGAAAGTGCTGCAATGTACAGCTATACCGGGTATAACTACACTCTACAGCAGGAGAGGCCAACTCCAGTCCTCAAGGGCCACCAACAGATCAGGTTTTAAGGATATCCCTGTTTCAGCACAGGTGACTGAGCCACTGATTGAGCCACCCCTGAAGTAGGGATAATTCTTAAAACCTGGCCTGTTGGTGGCCTTTGGATTAGAGGGCACCACACAACATTAACTCATTATCTGCCAGAGAAGCCCCCGATGTACTGCACATTTCCTCTGAGGCGAGTAAAGATACTCGGTGTCACTATGTGCCAGTGTATCTCCTCTTTGGAGAAGAACACTGCTGCTGGGTTCTCCGTGTTGGATCCTTGCCAGGTCTGCTTACCCACCTGCCAGAACCACTGGACCTGCTTGCTGTTCTTGGTGTAGTGCCGGAAGATGGTGTTCTTCTGCCAGTCTGCGAGATCGATCTCTTGCATCCCGCACAGCATCAGCTGCAAACGCACGGATGACATCATCAGAGAGAGCAGCTACCGCTCACTAACCCCACCAGACACGCCCTACAAACGGCCCAATCTCTGCTCAGCAATCCCCCCCAAACTAATTGTGAACCCCGCACTGTGTCCCTTCTGATACATTCATATGCAGGCGCGGCCGCGTGGGAGATCAGCGCCCCGCGTCCTGCGTCCCCGCAGTGGGACTCTCACCTCCAGCTCCTTCTCATCGAAGTAACGCAGCCACTCCAGGGGTGCAACCTCATTAAAGCCATCCAGGAAAGCTTTGGTCTGCTCTTCTACCCCACGGGGTGAACCGCCAGTCAGTGAGTAGCCTACAAGAGGCAAGAAATGAGTAAGCGCTCTCTCCTGCCCCACCCAATGTGCCTCAGTTACCCCCGAGGCTCTCACTATTATCTTGTAACCTCCCACAGAGGTGAGCGGGGTCAGGGGTCAGGGGATGTGTATGTAAGTGGCGTTATACGCCCCCACGCACATGATGAACTCCTCCTTGTTCTCCTCCGTCACCCGGATGTCTTCGCCTCCCTCCTTCAGCTCATGAGAGGTCACCTGGCCAAGGATCTCCATGTCCTGCATGAAATAAAGCTCCAGCCCACACTCCTCCAGGTCATTCTCCCTGCAGGGGGGAGACACAGGGTGAGCACGGGTGGGGGAGACACAGGATGAGCACGGGGGTGGGACACAGGGTGAGCACGGGTGGGGGAGGCAGGGTGGGCACGGGAGGCAGGGTGGGCACGGGGGGGCGGACGGCGCGGGAGGCAGGACGGGCCCGGGGGGGCGGGACACAGGACGGGCCCGTAGGCAGGACGGGCCCGGGGAGGTGAGAGGCAGGACGGGCCCGGGGGGGCGGGAGGCAGGACGGGCCCGGGGGGGCGGGAGGCAGGACGGGCCCGGGGGGGCGGGAGGCAGGGTAAGGCAATCACAGGGGTTCACAGGGTGAGCCCGGGGGGGGCGGGAGGTAGGACGGGCCCGGGGGGGCGGGAGGAAGGGTAAGGCAACCACAGGGGGGGGGTGGGTGCTGTACTCACTTGATCCACACGATAGAGTTGTAGAATTCCGGGTCGATGGATTCCAGGTCGCGCAGCGTCGGCTTCTTGTTCAGCATCCTCTTGTAGAACGGCAGCGTGAAGCCGGTGTCTATAAACTTCCCGTGGTACAGAGCCTGGGAGGGGGAGAACCGAGTGACCACAGGGTGAGAGGAGGGAGGAGGGGGGGGGGGGCAGAAAGCTCTGCGCTGGGGGATCCCGTCTCACCATGGCGATAAAGCGGCCGATGAATCGGAAGTAAGTGAGGTGGTCAGGGTTGATGGAGGACGCGGGGTTAATCTGCAGGCAGTAATTGTTCTTGCCGGCGTATTCAAACAGACAATACATGGGGTTCAGCACCTCGTGTGACAGCAGAAAGAACCACTCCCTGCATGAGAGACAGAGAAGGGCAGAGTCAGAGAGGGGGGGAGCGGTAGACAGAGGGGGGGGGGGAGCGGTAAACAGAGGGGGGTGGGGGGGAGCGGTAGACAGAGAGGGGGGGGAGCGGTAGACAGAGGGGGGGGAGCGGTAGACAGAGAGGGGGGGGGAGCGGTAGACAGAGAGGGAGGGAGCAGTAGACAGAGGGGGGGGAGCGGTAGACAGAGAGGGGGGGGAGCGGTAGACAGAGAGGGGGGGGGAGCGGTAGAGAGAAGGGGGCACAACAAAACCCAGCATCATATACAGGGGCAAGGCAGCCGCATGTCACATAAAGATACACACTAACTCAAGCACAGGGGGCCTCCTGAAGGCGGCAGAACTGGGGGTCAGTCCTGTGAGACCTGGCACTTGGGGGGGTGAGTGCCCGGGACAGTCAGCCGTCCGAGCAGGGAGTTCTGTGGTGTTACGGTGAGGCCGCGCAGCTTCAGTGCTTCAGGTTTGTTATCTGCGGCCGGCTCGTGTGATGACAGAAGGACGGCTCCATGCTGAGAGCTCCCAGTATCCTGTCCGTGGTTCTACCCTGTGGTAGAACAGCCTGACGTAACCTACCATAGGGTAAAACCACTGGGAGGACACAGAGAAAGGCACAGGAGCCAAAGGCCACAGTGGGGCACAAAGACCAGGAGCCAGGACA